>NC_071261.1:13019075-13251575 GCF_023375685.1 Ictalurus furcatus
CGGTGACCTCTGCAGTTCATCCACGCTGGTTCGGTAGCCAGCAAGCTCACTTTCCGTCATCTCTGTTGTTTGCTAGCTGAGTAGACAAACAGGAAATGTGTCTTTGATCCCAAAACACCTCACCGGTTCATAACATTAACGCTCCTCACTTATCCAGGAGAAATAGCGTGAATTCAGCGGCATGCTGTTTCAACAGTTATGTTTTGCAGAAATTTCCACCGGATTTTTAATATTAATATAAATAAAAATCAACCGGTGCGTCTTTAGCTAAGAGATATTTCAGTACTTACAAATATGAAGAGACAACCAATCAGACGGCAGCTAATTCCTAGAAATAAAACAATAGAAAATACTTAAAAGAATGAAGCAGATTGGGAAATGTTGAGAACTAAATTAAGAACACAAATATCCAATGCGAACGTCATTAATTTTTGCTTTCCGCATAGCAGACCAACATATTTGGATAGCTCTTAGGCAGTGTTAGCATTCTGTGCAAACCTAAGTGACCACAGTGCCACCTAGTGGATGGGAAAATATTACGTTATAGCAGCTATAAACAATCGTTCTTTTATCAGAACAAAAACACAGCTTGTCATGTTACCGAGAAACCTGAATGTGTAAACTCCTCTGTCCTGATGGTGTCGGAGAACTTACTCCTACAAATCTCTTACGCTGGAGACTCCTTCCATCAATGTTAAAGAAATGTCAGCCTTACAGAAAACATAGAATGGTAATGCTTGTTATTATAATGCTAATCTTCAACATTAGTATGATGTCGCCATAGTAACCAAGCGTAGAATAAGAGTTAAGATCAGCTGGAGCAATCCTGCGATGGATTGGCACAAAGTCGTAACTGCTGAAAGATTGCATTACTTCATAATAAACCCTGAAGTTATTTATTAGAGTCTGTTAATCAGTTTGCAAATATGCAAATGAGCCCCGTAACCAATCCGTTAAATCTTCTCAGTGTGTTGTGTGTGTGTGTGTAAGGATGAATCACAGCACACAACTCAAACAGAAGCAGATCTTCCTCCGGGCTGTTCAGGAGCTCGTTAGGTTTATTTGGATTTCAGATGAGTTGAAATTCATTCTTTTCTGCGTGAACACAGCTCTGACGGTGCTAATTAGCCGCCGCCGCGCTGTGCTCGTGCCGCCGAGAATTCGGATTATTTCTGGATCTCTCGTTTTAGTCCTTGAGTCAGTAGGAAGGTGGCGTGAGGGAACACACATCTGCCGTCGTTCATTAAGCGTGCACGAGGAGCAGCAGGAGCGGGAAAGCACCGACGTCAATGCCTCCCACTGGAGAGACAACGTCAATAAACACCTGCTCACGCATCATTCTTATACGTTACCATGTGGAGAAACTGAATTAGAGCTGGCAGATTATACAGTGTGTGTGTGTGTGTGTGTATTTCAGCGATTAGTTATATTTTTATTCATTTGGTTGGTAGTTTTAGCTTTCAGTCTTTGTTACGAAGTCTTTCCACTCTCAGTTCCCACCGCAGTGAGCTTATGTTTGTTTCCCTAATGTGTGCACCTGTTCTGTGTTCAGCTCTGTCTATGTCCTTTTCTCTCGATTCCTCATTGTGAAGTCTCGTTCTTTGTAAGTGTGCATTTCTGACTCGTGCCCGTTTTTGGTTTCAGTTACGCTTTGTCTTGTTTTGATGTCGTCTTGCTCTTGATTAACCGGTGCTACAGACTGGACGGCTCGTAATAAATCATATGATGAATTCTGCCTCGCACCGCAAATTACAGTCTGCTTCTCATCAGACTTCACCTTTATGTTCTTTCTAAATTTTCAAAATGCAAACCTAATCATTTCCTTTTTAGATTAAGTAGCAGCTTGCATTTCTGTCTGTCTGGTCATCGGCCCCATCTGTCTAACTGTCTCTTCCTCTGTCCTGTCAGTCCACCTGTCCTGCCTGTCTGTCCCAGCTGTGTGACTTGTCCATTTGTCCTGTGTCCGTCCCATCTCTATGTCCATCTTTTATGTCTGTCTGTGTACACCATTCTGTCCACCTGTCCTGTCTATCCATCTGTCTGTCTATATGTCTGTCTGTTTGTTCATCTGTGTGTCCTATCTGTCTCTCCAGTATGTCCATCTGTCTGTCTATTCATTTGTCCTGTCTTTCTGTCCAGTCTCTCTGTCCTTCCATCTGGCCCACCTGTCTGTCTGTAATATCTGTCCATCTTTCTGTCTGCCTGCACTCTCTGTCTAGTCACCTGTCTGTATTTTAGTATTCAAATTAAGTTCGCAATCATCTCCTAAATATTAATGTCCTTCCCACCTGTCTGTCTTTCTGTCCAATCCATCTGTCTGTCTGTCTGGCCCATCTGACTGTCTGTCTGTTTGTCCCAACTGTCCATCTGTCTGTCTGTCATTTTTGTCTGTGCTGACTATCTGTCTTTCTGTCTGGCCATACTGTCCTGTCTGTCTATCTGTCTGTCTGCTAGTTTCCAGTTTAGTTTGCATTAATTTACTAAAATTTAATTCCTTCTTAAATGAGAGCGGTTTGCTTTTCTGTCCCATCTGTCTGTCTTTCTGTACTGTGTCCTGACATACAGGACAGATGGACAGGCAGATACACAATACAGAAAGACAGACAAATGGGACAGAGAGGATAGGCAGATGGGAGAGACAGTCTGTCCCATCTGCCTGTCCTCTCTGTCCCATCTGTCTGTCTTTCTGTACTGTGTATCTGCCTGTCCATCTGTCTGTCTGTCCCATCTGTCTGTCTTTTTGTACTGTGTCTGTCTGCCCAGACTATTCCATTTGTCTAATCTGTCTGTCTGTCTCTCCTGTCTGTCTGTCAGTTGAGAGAATCCTACCACACTGTTGCGGTATTACAGGAGCGACTCACTGATTCACAGTTGTTTAATCTGTTTTATGCAGTTTATTACACTCTCTCTCTCTCTCTCTCGCTGTCTTGCGTTATGTGGACGGGAATCCTTACCCGCTCAGCCTTTTGCATATTTACAACACAAGAGGACAGTGATTCATTATCACGCGTGATTGAAATGATCTCTGCGTGCAGTTTTACAGTAAAGCCGAGACGCTAGTCAGCGATTATTACACGGCCAAAGGAGTGCCGGTCTAATGTGATCCCACACCACGCTGTGATAATCATATTTAATAAATACGTGTGCACTGATGATACTTGGAGGCTAATAAAAGCGGTTTGGAGGCGGTGATAAAACATCCTACATCGCCGCAGGGAGGAGTGTCAGCGTGCAAATTATCATCCAGCCCTAATCAGAGCCTTGGCCCTGTGTTAATTAAAATCCGCTCAAGTGGGCTTCGTGTGCCGAGGGCTCTCGCTGGGTGGGAAGACAGGCGTGTGTGTGTGTGTGTGTGTGTGTGTGTGTGTGTGTGTGTGTGTGTGTGTGAGAGAGAGACGAAGAGATGCTATTTAAAGTAAAAGAAGCCTACAATTTACAATCCCTCCATCCTCAACACTTTTAGATTGAGCTCAGTGGTTAAAGTTCTTCCTGAAAACCAATAAATTCTGCCGATAACTAGAGTTTTGAACTTTACTGAAATCCACGAGACACTCATAACTGACACAGCAGAGACATTAAAAAAATAAAATAAACGAGTTATATTTAGCTTACGTGAACCACACAGTCCTCTGCAGACTCTAGTATTAAATCAGCTTGCATGTCTTTCTTTTTTAAACCCGAGGTAAAAACATCCAACATGATCCTTTTCTTCTTCCGTCCGGTTGCTTGCACGGCTGTCAATCTGCTGTGGTGCAAGTGCAATAAACATTTCGAGACATGCTGTTGTACAATAATGAATAATGGTAACTGTGCTTCATCACACCACCATGTAGCTCATTATTTTACTGTAACAGCATCACACACACATACATACACACAGTGTTTTACTCCTTAATTGGGCACTTCCAGAAAAAGAATGGAATATGAGGTACTTTATGAGGTTTGATTAGAGCTCCATGTTGTCTCCTCACAGCGTTTCCTCTCTCTCCTCAGTGTGAACCGATTCCAGGCCAAGGCTTTGTCTTGGACAAGTACAAGTGCCAATGCAGGAGGGGGTTTTACCAACACAGCCGAGTGGCACTCAACGGCTTCTCCAGTGAGTAACGCGTCCTAGTCCAGGCTCTGTTCACTACAGAGCTACTACACTATTATACGTAGCAGAGAACATTCGGCACATAACATAATATTCTGGTATCCCACAATGCATTGCAAAAGGTGTAGTCCAAAACACCATAATCCTGTTGTTCGCTTGTGTGGACTGATGTTTATCTGGTTTATACTGTGTACATACAGTGAATAGGGTGTTGTGGTTTGGGACACATCCATGGGTTTTACTTCTTTACTGTGAAATGTTCTAAAAACCGACAAATTCAAAGACTAATATGATGATATGTTAAGGTAGTTGATATGAAAAGTCTAGTCACTGGTTTAATGTAACAAAATGGCTTCTCAGCAGCGCTTAGAATAGCACTTGATCCAGCACAGAGTATAATTAATTAATTAATTAATTAATTAATTAATTAATTAATTAATAGCTGTCCACCCATCCATCCTCAACCGCTTATCCGTTATTGGGTCACGGGGGCAGCAGCTCCAGCAGGGGACCCCAGACTTCCCTTTCCCGAGCCACATTAACCAGCTGTGACTGGGGGATCCCGAGGCGTAACCAGGCCAGTGTGGAGATATAATCTCTCCACCTGGTCCTGGGTCTTCCCTGAGGTCTCCTCCCAGCTGGACATGCCTGGAACACCTCGCTAGGGAGGTGTCCAGGGGGCATCCTTACCAGGTGCCTGAACCACCTCAACTGGTTCCTTTCAACGCAAAGGAGCAGCGGCTCTACTCTGAGTTCCTCTTGGATAACCAAGCTTCTCACCCTTAGAGCTTCTCTAAGGAAGAGGCCAGCCACCCTCCTGAGAAAACCCATTTCGGTCGCTTGTACCCGTGATCTAGTTCTTTTGGTCACTACCCAGCCTTCATGACCATAGGTGAGGGTAGGAACGAAGATTGCCTGGTAGATCGAGAGCTTTGCCTTCTGGCTCAGCTCTCTTTTCGTCACAACGGTGCCGTAAAGCTCTCGTGAACAAGACCCCGAGGTACTTGAACTCCTTCCCTTGGGTTAAGTACTCATTCCCCACCTGGAGCAGGCACTCCATCGGTTTCCTGCTGAGAACCATGGCCTCAGATTTAGAGGTGCTATTCCTCATCCCAGCCGCTTCACACTCAGCTGCGAACCGATCCAGTGAGTGCTGGAGGTCACGGACCAATGATGCCATCAGGACCACATCATCTGCAAAAAGCAGCGATGAGATCATCAGGTCACCAAACCGCAACCCCTCCCCACCATGACTACGCCTCGATATCCTGTCCATGAATATCACAAACAGGATTGGTGACAAAGCGCAGCCCTGGTGGAGACCAACCCCCACCTGGAACGAGTCTGACTTTCTGCTGAGCATCTGGACACAGCTCTAGCTTTGGGAGTACAGCAATTGGATAGTCCTAAGAAGGGAACCCCTCACCCCATACTCCCTCAGCACCTCCCACAGTAAACCCCTGGGGACCCGGTCGTATGCCTACTCCAAATCCATAAAACACATGTAGACCGGATGGGCATACTCCCAGGCCCCCTCCAAGATCCTTGCGAGAGTAAAGAGCTGGTCCGTTGTTCCACGACCAGCACGGAATCCGCATTGTTCCTCTTCAATCTGAGGTTCAACTATTGGCCGAACCCTCCGTTCCAGCACCCTGGAGTAGACTTTACCAGGGAGGCTGAGAAGTGTGATACCCCTATAGTTGGCGCACACTCTCTGGTTCCCCTTTTTGAACAGGGGAACCACCACCCCGGTCTGCCACTCCTTGGGCACTGTCCCCGACTTCCACGCAATGTTAAAGAGTCGTGTCATCCAAGACATCCCCTCCACACCCAGAGCTTTCAGCATTTCTGGAAGGATCTCATCAATCCCCGGGGCTTTGCCACTGTGTAGTTGTTTGACTACCTCAGTGACCTCCACCAGGGAAATTGACGACGATCCCCCATCATCCTCCACCTCTGCCTCTACCATAGAGGGCATGTTAGTCGGATTCAGGAGTTCCTCAAAGTGTTCCTTCCACCATGCAGTTACTTCCTCAGTTGGGGTCAACAGCGTCCCATCCTTACTGTACACAGCTTAGATGGTTCCCCATTTCCCCCTCCTGAGGTGGCGGATGGGTTTCCAGAAACACCTTGGTGCTGACTGAAAGTCCTTCTCCATGTCCTCTCCAAACTTCTCCCACACCCGGTGCTTTGCCTCTTTCACAGCAGAGGCTGCAGCCCTTTGGGCCTGTCGGTACCTTGGAACTGCCTCCAGAGTCCTCCAGGATAACACATCCTGGAAAGCCTCCTTTTTCAGTTGAACGGCTTCCCTGACGCCCGGTGTCCACCACGATGTTTGAGGATTACCGCCTCTTGAGGCACCTAAGACCTTGAGGCCACAGCTCTCTGCCGAAGCTTCAGCAATGGAGGCTTTGAACATTGCCCACTCAGGTTCAATGCCCCCAACCTCCACAGGGGTGCCAGAAAAACTCCGCCGGAGGTGTGAGTTGAAGATCTCGCGGACAGGGGCCTCCTCCAGACGTTCCCAGTTCACCCACACTACCTGTTTGGGCTTTCCAGGTCTGTCCAGAATCTTCCCCCACCCCTTGACCCAACTCACCACCAGATGGTGATCAGTTGACAGCTCTGCCCCGCTCTTCACCTGAGGGTCCAGAACATGCAGCCTCAGATCAGGTGATACAATTACAAAATCGATCATCGACCTTCGGCCGGGGGTGCTCTGGTACCACGTACACTTATGAGCCTCCTTATGTTCGAACATGGTATTCGCTATAGACAATCCATGACTAGCACAGAAGTCCAACAACAAACACCCACTCGGGTTTAGATCAGGGAGGCCGTTCCTCCCAATCACGCCTCTCCAGGTATCTCCATCATTGCCCATGTGCGCGTTGAAGTCTCCCAGCAGAACTATGGAGTCCCCTACTGGTGCCCCATACAGGACTCCGTGCAGGGTCTCCAAGAAGGCAGAGTACTCTGTACTGGTGTTCGGTGCATATGCACAGACAACAGTCAGAGATCCCCCCCCCACAACCCGTAGGCATAAGGAGGCGACCCTCTCGTCCACCGGTGTAAACTCCAACGTAATGGTGCTCAACCAGGGATTTGTGAGTATCCCCACACCCGCCCAGTGCCTCACACCCTGGTCAACTCCAGAGTAGAATAGAGTCCATCCCCTATCCAGGAGTACGGTTCCAGAACTGAGACTGTGCGTTCAGGTAAGCCCCACCAGATCTAACTGGTAGCGCTCCACCTCCTGCACAAGTTCCAGTTCCTTCCCCCACAGATAGGTGACGTTCCACGTCCCCAGAGCCAGCCTCTGATGCCTGAGTCTGGTCCGTCGAGGCCCCTGACCTTCACTGCCACCCATGTAGCAGCGCACCCGACCCCCACGGTTCACCCCATGAGTGGTAGGCCCATAGGATAGAGAGGGGGGTGCCACGTTGCTTTTTCGGGCTTTGCCTGGCTGTGGCAAACCCAGCCACCAGGCGCTCGCAGTCAGGCCTGGCTCCAGACGGGGGCCCTGCGCTTCCTCTGGGCAGGGTAACTCCTCCTCCCTTTGTTTTCTTCATGAGGGTGTCTTTGAACCATTCTTAGTCTGGCCCCTCCAGTGAGACCACTTTGCCTTGAAAGACCCTACCAGGAGCACAAGGCTCCAGACAACACAGCCCTCAGGTTTATAGGGACACACAAACCTCTCCACCACGATAAGGTGATGGTTCCCGGAGAGGGGATTAATTAATTAATTGTTGATTAATTAATAATTTTTTTGCAGTCAAGCTCTGACTCATGAACACAAATTAATGGAGATACTAAATCGAGGTCATGAGATCGTAACGTGTGTACAGGACGTCGGCTACTAGTAAAAATAAATTAATTGATGAAATAATACCAATGTTTTTTGTTAAATCAATGCGCTCTCCGACCGAGTGCTCATCTGTGGATGATGTAATTAATGAATGAATAGTGTCATATTTATACGTTAATATTGGTATTGAATGCCATTCCATAGTGTTTCTGAATGTATTTACAGCCAAAACGTTCATAGCAGCTATGTCAAATTGTCAAGACGGTGACGTTTGACTTAATACTGCTCCTCACTCAACCTGATATCACACAAGAAACGTTCGCTCGTGTTCCAGGTCCGAACTGCGCACCTCTGAGACGCACCTCCGTTTTAGACAAACTCCACCCTCTCGCATAACGTCTTAACAGTGTTTAGGTCTGGAGTTACGTCTGAGGTCTGAATACTGATCTCTGTACTCGTAGGGGACAGGGCGTGTGGTTTGGTGGCTGACGAGTTCACGATGGTGTTTAGGAAACCGAAACGCCGTGTGTAGTGAATAGGGTGGAATTTGGGACACGATCTCCGTTAAGGTGTTCGTTACGTTATGCTGTGTACAGCGTATAAAATCGCTTACCTGAGGTGGGTCAGAACACACGCTTATTTGCAGATGTGTTCGACGACTCAGTCACTGCTTAACTGCATCATTTCATCTCCTCAAAGTGCATTTGTAGGTCTAATTCGTTCTGTTTTCCAAAAAAGGGATGAGAAAAGACAAAAAAATCGCAACATAAACATCTGAACAATTCTTCCCAGATGAACATGTAACACAAAGGGCTGTTTAACGTGTGTGTTTCTTCTCAGATGGACAAAAAGCCTTTTTTTTTGCGCCAAGTAGAAAAAACCACACAAATACTGCCACATGGTGAATCCTAGTTGCTATGGGCAACAATCCTGCTCACTTTTCTCATCCTCACACACACACACACACACACACACACCTAAAAATAGGTGATGAGTCACTAATAACACAAGTCTGCGCTGTTTATTAATGAAGTGACAACCGCATGATAAAAATGCAGAGGGATCGACATAAAAGCGTATTTACAGCTACATCAGTCTGTAACTCAAACCGAAGCTGTAAACGCAGTGAACAGGGAACATGGTGTGTGATTTGGGAAATTTCGACGTTGGCCTGATGATGGTGTTGATATGGCCTACAGTGGCATTTGATTTACACAATACGTCCAACCCTGCGTTCACACTCGCAAGCGACAGGCGATCATTCCTTTTTTTATGTGACCCTGAGCCATGATTTAAGTTGTTCGGCTTCTCAATTCTATGCAAATTAGGTATGGCACTGTAAAGAAGTGACAGATCCAAACGATTAAACAGCTCGGACGATTCCTCGGACCAATCCCACGACTTTAGCTCTTACCTGCAATTAGTTTCCACAAAAAAAAAAAAAACTGAAGAAAGCCTTACAAACTTTTTTTTGTTTGTTTAATCTTATCCTGTCATGATTATACGACCTCACGTTAAATGTGCATAGAGGCGTTATGAAGAAAAATAAAGCTCAGACGGAAGCAGTGGCGAGTGTATGTAGCTAATCCTATATAATGACGTGGCTGTGACGGCGTCTAACATGTAAATCCCCCTGGTTTAAGTTGCGTTTAACTAGCTAGCTAGCTTTAGAAGTTATATATAGCTACTAGAATTTCTCATCAGAAAAAAAAAGTGCCAGACAGGCCACGCCCACAAACGCTAATTCAGTGTGTCTGTGGTGTGTCAGAATTGGAGCGGGATCGTTATGTCGGGGCAGAACCCTCGGACATGCCAGCTCGATGTCTGCCGTGTCAGGATGGCTGTGTGTTCTGTCGGGACGATGCGCCGTGCCTGGCACAGGAGGATGGCGTCCTCCGTCTCACCGTTGTCTCCTTCCAGAGCCTGTGTGTGCTGCTCGACTTCATCTGCATGACCGTGGTGTACCGATTCCGGCGCAACAAGGTACGAGATCAACTCGCAACGAGTTGCCATAAGAAGCAAAACCTGCGTAAGGACTGCATAACCTGTGAGCACAGAGAAACGTATTTACGTGTTATGCTTCAGCATCTACGAGTAAGGGTCATGTGACATACATAACACATGTATAAAGTACTAACCTTACATTCACGAAGCCGCTCTTCACACCATGCCCTCGCTGCCGGTCTCAAGAATGACATTAACCAGAGTACAGCAAGTGTAATGCCACTACAACGAGTTGAGTTTGTTACGAAGTCCTATGACAAGTCTTCACTTTCTGGACATTGCATGCTCTCTTGCGAATAAAATGACATACTGTAAGCTGTTCACAGAATCCAGTACTTTATTCTATAACCCTGTTATGCATGTGTCATAAAGTCTGTACGTAAGTCTGGACGGCCTCCAAATCAAGTGTTATTGGAAAAAAAGACATTTGGGGGACAAAAAGGAATAAATGATGGAATTAGTTACTGAACAATTGACTTTTGAAAACGTATTTCGCTTTCTATTTCAGAGAATCAAAGCATCTGGGTTTATTCTTCTCGAGGCCATCCTGTCAGGTGCCATGCTTCTCTACCTTCCTGTAAGTCCGAACTTCTACTTTCAAAAGTCCAAAATATCTCAAAACATCCAATATGTTTTCACGATCTGTTACGTAACATAGACTTGAGGCGGATGCAGGTGCAGGTCAAAGTCTTTATTAACAGTAGACAAACAAACACAGGGAATGCGGTCTTCACCAAGAAAACAAGAAACTGGTATCGTGGCTTGAAACTAGAGCAGGGCATGAAATCAGACCGCTTAACATGCTAACGCATTCACTATTGTAATCAAACATAAACGGGAACCGCATCAGACGTTTGGTACAAACTATACCAACTGTACCAACTATAATACTTCGCGAAGTGCGCAGTCACACGGGGGGTTTAAATAGCAAACCTAATCAAACCAAAACATGGACACCTGGGCAAATCAGAGACATGATCAAACTTAATTCAATGTACAAGCGGGAAGCGAACGAAAACAAAAGAGTCACGTGACCAATCAGAAGCCGTGCTGCAGTGCCTTCTGCTGGCCGTGGCGTAACAGAACCCCCCTCCAAAGGGTGCTCCTCCCGGAGCACCAAGAACCCCCCTCCAACGGGGGTCCCGGGCCCCTGTGCGAGCTGTCTCTCGCTGCCACGGAAAGCGAGGCAGCCTCCGTCGGGCAGCAGAGGGGCGGAGCAGCACCCCCACCGGGGTTGAAAGTCGGAGCACCGCCCCCGGCGGCACAGAAAGTGGAATGGAGGGCGCCGCCCCCGGCGGCTATGGAACAGAAATGCTGGGCGCCGCCCCCGACGGCACTGGAATTCTGGGCGCCGCCCCCGACGGCACTGGAACGCTGGGCGCCGCCCCTGGCAGCACTGGAACGCTGGGCGCCGGCTCTGGAATGTAGGGCGCCGCCCCCGGCGGCACTGGAGGGCTGGGCAGCATCCCCAGCGGGACTGGAGGGCTGGGCGGCCTCCTCGGCCGGGCAGGGCAGCAGGACAGCTTCCTCTGCTATGCAGGGCAGCATGACAGCCTTCTTGGCCGGGCTGGACAGCAGGACGGCCTCCTCGGCTGTGCAGGGCAGCGGGACGGCCTCCTCGGCCAGGCTGGACAGCAGGACGGCCTCCTCGGCCGGGCTGGACAGCGGGACGGCCTCCTCAGCTGTCTCAAGCTGTCACTCTGAGGTTGCCAAGTTGACCTCAGGTGGGAGCTCCACAGCTGAGACCTCCCCGTAGGCCTCAGGCTGGAGCTCTGCTGTCCTCATTCCCCCCCCCCAAAAAAATTTCTGGGCCAGCCTTCACCTCTGGACTGCGCAGCGTGGTGCACCTCCCCTGCAGTGGGAAGCCCCAGATGCTCAGGTCACTTTGCTGGCTGCGTTGCACGGCGTCGCTCTTCGGTGGCGGGGACGGGGTAAATGGTGCGAGGGATGACGCGACGCGCAGCTCGGCTTTGCACTGAGCAATTTCCTCTTCGAGCTGTTTGCTCATCTCCAGGGACGAACAGTAAAGCGCCCAAATCCTGGCCTCTTCGGCGGCGCTCATGGCTACCTGCTGCTTCCGCATTTTGGGCGCAGTATTCTGTTACGTAACGTAGACTGGAGGCGGATGCAGGTGCAGGTCAAAGTCTTTATTAACAGTAGACAAACAAACACAGGGAACGCGGTCTTCACCAGGAAAACAAGAAACTGGTATCGTGGCTTGAAACTAGAGCAGGACATGAAACCAGACCGCTTAACATGCTAACGCATTCACTATCGTAATCAAACATAAACGGGAACCGCATCAGATGTTTGGTACAAACTATACCAATTATAATACTGCGCGAAGTGCGCAGTCACACGGAGGGTTTAAATAGCAAACCTAATCAAACCAAAACATGGACACCTGGGCAAATCAGAGACGTGATCAAACTTAATTCAATGTCCAAGCGGGAAGCGAACGAAAACAAAAGAGTCACATGACCAGTCAGAAGCTGTGCCGCAGTGCCCTCTGCTGGCCGTGGTGTAACACGATCAGATTACGCTCAACCAATCATAAATCATTACGTCACCATCTGTGTATACAGGTAGCTCAGTAGTTCTTAATTACACAATATAATGCAGGACTGCGCTTTAGCCAGCTAAATAGTTAGTTATTGAACGTTAAGACTTTGGTAATGTAATCATTCATAGCCACATTTTTTGGTAATGTAATCATTCACAGCCACCATTTTGTTATTTTATTTTAAATAAAATTATTACACTGTCAAAATTGAGGCCATGAATTTAGGCAATGCAGTAATAATTAGAATAATTATTATATTATAATAAGGTAATAATTCATGGTCATAACATACGTAGTTTATGGAATCAGAAAATTACCTAGTGGCTGCAATATATTAATTCATGGCCACGGCTTAATAATAAAAAAAAAATAATCACCACGTTACCTCAGCAGCTTCGTTTAATAAAATCGATTATCTGTATCTGATTCCAAATTACAAACTGTAACATAATCTCTGTGTTTGTGCTTGTAGTCTGGAACTGTAGACTTTCAGATTTTCATGTTATGTAACCACGTTCTTTTTTTTTTCTCTCCTCAGTCGTTAAAATGCACCACAGCTTTCTGCTCCTCTTCTCTCTCCGTGGAGAAGCTTTAACCCTCTCCATCTGTTCCCATCGAACACAGAGACAGAGAATCAAAGAGACAGAACAGTCCTGCATTAGACAGTTACATGTCCGGATTTTTCTGAGTGACAGGTGTCATTTTGATCACAAACGAGCACTAACATCACCACTAGTGTTTCCTTTTTCAGCTTAGCTTAATGAAGTTAATAGCATGAAATACTATCTTTAATTACATATTATATATACAGTATTTTAGTCTAGTGAATTCATAATTAGCCAGGTAAATATTTAGGTTATTGAACGTCTAGCAAAACACTCCAGTACAAGCAGCCGAGCTACTCGCAGGCTAGCTAACGTTTTTAAACTATTAAATTCTGTTATTATAACAAGGAATCTGATTGGCTAGCTAAAAGATAGAAATACTTTAACGTTAAGTTATTAAACCAGGGTTAAAGTTGCTTAGCAAGCTTTCAAACGTAAGGTATACTTTTACTGAGATGTGACATATGAACTAGTTTGCCATTGGCAGATCAAGTTTAACACGAGCCCCGTCCATTTTGATCCAGGATATGTTTGGAAATTCCTCACAGTTCCTTTCCCAGTAAAACACTAAACACGCCTTACAGAAATACTAACTCTGAAATACGCTCACTGACCACTTTAATAGGAACGCTGCTCATTAAGTGAGTTAGCTTATTAACACAACGTTATCTAAATGACCAGGAGGACAGGTGTTCCTAATCAAATGGCCAGTCCGTGTAAAGTCATGTAGCTTCTAGGTCAGGACTGAGAGACACTAGGATATGCACATAAAATAAACTAAAATACTAAAATATTTTAGTATACACTCTAAAATACACTCGATGCTGTGTGTGTGTGTGATATTCATGAAGCTCCTGTACTCCACTGTGGATTTTCCGCATGTATTTTTAACCCGTCCATCCAGCTCTAAGGCAGTGTGTTTAAAAATAAATCCTCTGAATAATTAACATGGTGAGGGGGAAAGGCCACTTCCTTTCCTCTAATCTCACGATACAAAACGCAGAGTTTCTCAGGAGACATCAACCTCAGCGAGTCGCAAAACTTATGGAGAGAGGTGAACAGTTGAGGCAAAACGCAAATAGGATTCGCTGTAAAATTAGCAACTGGCGCAAAACTTACACCAACACATCCCAGTCACTTTCTGCTTTCATAGCAAATAATCTTTTAGCTTAACTAACATTTATAAGGTTTTTTAAAAACTTGTGTGTATTCTTTTGTTTTTCTAGCATACAGTATTTTGTATAACTAGTGCACATGCCTTGGTTAACTAGGATATCTTTTAGCTAGCATATTCTTTTGTTTAATTCAGTGTTCTAGTATACTATAGAATTTGTTTAACTTGCATATAGTTTTAACTAGCATATATTTTGTTTAACTAGCATATATAGTTGGAACTAGCATATAGTTTTTGTTTAACTAGCATGTATTGTTTTAAATAGCATATATTTTGTTTAACTAGTGTATATTGTTTCAACTGGCATATTTTTTGTTTAATTAGTACATATTCTTTTGTGTAGCCAAAACATACTTTTGTATAACTAGCATCTATTTTTTGTTTAACTAGCGTATTATTTAAGCTAGCAGATATTTTGTTTAACTAGCATATATTGTTGTTTAACTAGTGTATATTGTTTTAACCATCATGTTTTGTTTAACTAGAACATACTGTTTTGTTTGACTAGCATATATTCTTTGGTATAACTAGCTTTGTTTGGTTTATCTTTTGTTTCATTAGAATTTCACCACTAGCACAATAAGATTGAATAACACTCTGTTCTTTGTACATTATTGTATGAAATCAGCCATTCGGGTAAAAAAAAATAGAAATGATGAAAAGTAAAAGGGTTTACGTAACACCGGGTAGTTATGATTCAAACGGAATGAGTTTCTCTCGTCATTATCATTTGCGACTCTGTGCATAATGAGCGTGGAAAAGCCACAGTGCTTTCTCTGATAATTGCCTTTTTGTTTTTCTCAGAGGTGGCAGTGTGATTACCCATCGTCCTGCAGGGTTCGCAACCACATTCAGACAGCGGGACGCGGATTAGACAGATGTTTCTGCAGCACAGATGTGTCTGTAGTTTTTACCTCAATTTAACAAAAATATGTAAAAATACAGGATGCAACACACGAAATGTTACTAGGTATTTTATTAGGAAATGTTAGTAAGTCTTTTGTCAATCCATCATGTCGGTAATTTTCACGGCCTGAACGTGCACATATCTGGAAAGGTTACGCCGTGTTTTACCTTCTATAAAATGAGCAGAGGAAATTACTAGCGTACAATCATTCTGCTTACCAGCATACAATGTTTTTGACAACCTCAGTTTTTTTTATTATTTATTTTTTTTGCTTTATTGACCTTAACTATCATGATCCTTTTGCACTTTTAGCCAACGTTCTTAATTTATTAGCATACAAAATACACACTAACTGTACTAGCCTGCAGTGTTCTTTCATTAGCTTTATTAGCATATATTGGTGTTTTGTTTTACTAGTGCAGTTTTTGCTTTATTAGCATACAGACATAAGCTTAGCTAGTACAATCCTATTGCTATATTAGCCGCACTTCTGTATTTATTAGAATACAAAATACACACTTTATCTGTACTAGCACTGTTTTACTTTAGCGTTACTGGCATACAGTTTTTTGTTTGCTAGGATATGATGCAGTTTTTTGCCTTATTCGCAGAGAAACTTAACCTTAACTAGCATGGTCCTTTTGCTCCATTAGCCATACAAAATAAACACTGTACCTGTACTAGCATTAAAAGCATTTTCCTTTACTATGATATGATTTGATGTTCTAGCTCTTTTTTTTGTTTGTTTTATTAACAAACAGACCTAAGCCTTACTAGCATGATCTTTCTCTCTATTAACCAACAGTCTTTTTATTTAGTCACATAGCAGTGTTACATTAGCTTACGTAGCATACAGTTTTCTGCTTCACTGCGATATGGGGTTTTGTTTTACTAGCACGGTTTTTGCTTTATTAGCATACTGACTGTACTAGCGTGTGGTTAATATTTTACATTAACTTTATTAGCATACTCGTACAAGTATAATTTTTTCATTTATAAACAGCTTCATTTGACAGATTTTGCAGGTTTGAAAAGAAAGTTGCACCAAACAAAATGTTTTCTGGGTAAATTGGAAAGCAGCTTCACCCGGTTGTTAAATAAATAAATCACTTATTTGGATGGGGTGTGTGTGTGTGTGTGTGTGTGTGTGTGTGTGTGTGTGTGTATATATGTGTATATATATATATATTTATATGCATGCACACATATTATATATGTGTGTGTATATACCATATAAGGAGACACCTACACGGACACTAAAGCAAATCGACACATTGGGTATGGATTCCTCATTATCCTGCCAAACAGCGGGTGCATGACAGTGAACATTACATATTACAGTATGTTTATCCCCCCCAGGTGATGATACTTTACTTTCAACCGAACGTCCTGCACTGCATTCTCCTGAGATGGGTTCGCCTCCTGGGCTTCGCCACGGTGTACGGAACAGTGATCCTCAAGCTCTTCCGGTACATAATGTTCAAAGTTCTCCCCATATTTACAGCTCCACAATCGCTCTGTGTTGGGGGCGTGGTCTGCACTCAAGGTGGGCTTCGCTGCTGTAAGGCAGGTGCACGAGTCCAAAAAAAAATGTGGTAAACGATGGGCTTGTATGGTAATCACAGGATGTAGAACTCCCTTGCTTCTATCTTTAGATGTTCGCAACTTTTTTTGAATGGATTTCTTCTCCGGATTTGAATGGATTTTACTCTGCAGTCATTTTTTAAAATTGCAAGCGTCTCAGAATATTGCGGCGTTTGCTTGAATTTGCATTAATTTTCTGCGATCGCAAAATCCTGGAGGGACTGATTAGCATACACATACAAACTAGCGTGATCCGTTTGCTTTACTCATTGACTCATTTTTTTTTTTTTAAATGAACTTTTTTAATTGGAATCTCCAAGTTGCCCCAAGTTGGGGAATCATTTGGTCAAATTTTGGTCCATCATCTTCCTCCTGTCCAGGGTGTTGAAGGTGTTCCTGTCGCGTACGGCCCAGCGGATTCCCTACATGACCAGCTGCCGTGTTCTGCGTTTGCTGGGTGCCATATTACTCGTAGTGCTCTGGTTCCTGGTGGCCTGGACTTCGGCCGTCTGCCAGAGCCACGATTCCCATCATGGCCTCGTCGAAGAGGGCGTGACAATAGAGGGTCTGCAGTTCACCATGTGCAAGCTCGACCGCTGGGACTACATGATGGCTGTTGGTAGGTTCTTCTCCATACTCTATTTACACTTAAAATGTGCTTAGACTTGGACTAGAATTAGAAGTTCCGGACTCAATGATTGGTTGTACAAGCGTTTGTCCTGTTAGCGTTGCCGTAATTCAGCCCTGCATTGCTTCAATTATGACTTTAGTTCCTAACTGCAGTTTGTTTCCATTTACTGTTTAACACACAAATATGGAATAAATACTTCAAACCGTGATTTCATATTATCCGGTCAAAAAGACCTCTCATTAAACGTGTACAGAAAAAAATAAAGCTCGGAAGCAAGTAGAAGAGATTGTTGGTGCTTCTGGCGAGTGTACGTGGATAGTATAGTTAGCATGCATGTCTAATAAGCTAACAAAGCTAGCAAGAAGCATGCAAATCAAACAACCAATGTACACATTGATTAGTGTGTTATTTACTTTTTCATTTGGAATACATTTCAATCAAAAGTCAATCGTGGGCTGTAGGCTATTTACATTAAAATAAAAAAACACTCGATAGGCCATGCCCACAAGCGTCAAGAATAGCACTACAAGACAAATTACAAGTGATACGAGCGACTTGTCAGTGCTACTGTAAATAAGGGACGGCTGTAAAACACCAGATTTTGATTTCAGCCGCACTGTGAACACAAACACTGTTCAGTTCGATTCAGGCCAGCAAAGTGTGTTCTCTCTCCGTGAAAGAGAAAAGGAAAAAATATCAGAAGAAATCTCTAAACTCTCGGGGCTTATAGAGTCAGCACTGACAGCAAAGGCGTGGGATTTATAATCTAATCCTTCTGGGGTAGAGGGAGAAGAGTCGGCGAGGCGTGTAAGATATAGAATGTCAGGAGATAAAGTGGTGTAGCCTCTGACGGAAGCGCAGCTGCAAATCAGCGTGAAGAACCAGCAAATTGAACACGCGGTTCTCTCAAACAGGTCTTAGTGCTCGAGCCGCGAGAGGAAAAATTGTTCTTCTGGGAGAGTTTGATATTAAAAGGCATGAGTAGTGGGGCAGTGGTAGTGGTGGCTTGGCCATTAGGGACAGTGATGGCTTAGCAGTTTTGGCTCTGGGTTACTGATCGGAAGGTCGGGGGTTCAAGCCCCAGCACTGTCAGGCTGCCACTGTTGGGCCCTTGAGCAAGGCCATTAACCTTCTCTGCTCCAGGGCCGCTGTATCATGGCTGACCCTCCGCTCTGACCCCAACTTCCTGACATGCTGGGGTATGCAAAGAAAACAATTTCACTGTGCTGTAATGTATATGTGATTAATAAAGACTCATTATCATTATCATGAGTACTGAAATTACAGTGAGTTCATCATTTCATTTCAGACAGCAAGCAGTCTCTCAAGTCCCTTACTCACGTACAGAACGATAAGTGATGGTGTCCTGTATTGTGTTTCTCCTCTGCCTCTCCGTAGCCGAGCTTCTCTTCCTGGTGTGGGGGGTCTACCTGTGCTACGCCGTTCGCACCGTACCCTCTGCCTTTCATGAGCCACGCTACATGGCAGTCGCCGTGTATAACGAACTCCTCGTCTCGGCCATATCGCACATCATAAGGTTGGTTCGTATGCGCTGTGAAATGATCTTTAACACAGTCGTGAAAGCAACCCATTAAAAAAAATAATAAACCGTACGGTAAGCTTGGGATGAGTTTGGGATAAATACGTTAAATAAATTTCTGCTCATCGCTAGGCTATAAAAATGGTCTAACTACACGCATAAGAATTTAAATTCTAGAAAGTTCATCAGCACTTGTAGATTTCCAAATGAAGCCACCACTTATTATGGCCCATTTCTAATGGATTTTAAAAGAACGTTAGCTAACTATATAACTAGCTTATCGCTTGTTGTTGAACTTGTTGAGCTTCTAAGTGAAAAGAAAGCTGTGGTTTTTTTCCTTTCACCAAACGAGCCCAGAATTGTTTCTGCATACACAAGGTTATTAATCGCCTTTTGGTTCTTCAGTAGCTCCCATCAGAAAGGAGTAATGACAGCAACAAGGGCCTTAATATCCAAAATAAAATGAGAACAGTGTGCTCGTAGGCGACTGCTCGTGAAGCGCCGCTTTACTCCTACGTCAGCAGAGGTTTGCCGCAACTTGGTCTGCGGAAGATGAAGGGAACTTCCCGTCAGCTAAATCACAAGCGCCTAGCACAGATGAGCGAGTTGAAATATACATCCTCCAGACAGCTTGTGCATCAATCTGCCAGGCTTAAAATAAAACTCTGGTCTCACTGTAAATCTGAATCTTCCAGTTTTGATAGAAAATAGTGTCTGTTCAGCTCAGGCTGTCAAGAGGCAAGCTTTCAAACCAATCTCAAAGGACACACACTTCTCCGTCTACATTCTCTCTGGTGTAATAAGCAGCCTTTCCTTACTAGAGGCAGACAAATAAGTTCCTAGCCATGTTCTTCAAAGACACGTGGACCAAGAACAATTGCTTCTCGTGGTGCGAATTGTTTCTTGGCAGCCTTCGCAGCATGACTGCAGGCCCTGCTGGTGCGGTACGATAAGCTTAGTGTTTGCCTGCTTTCAACTCAAAAACAGCCTCTGAGTGACTAATGCGCTAATGAGGCAGAATCTCATTATTCATGGCCATAGCAGACTAGCAGCCTCCTCCGTGGCACCTTGGCCAGCATTTTGCTCACTGCTGAGTCAAGATCCTTAAAGAGCCATCGTTTACTGATACTTATTGTCTTTCTTTGTGGTCTTCTTTAATTAATTGTTCATAAATGCCATATTACATTAGTGGTTTCGGATTAGGGAATGACTTAAACGGTAGGCAGTGTGAGCTACAAGGACAAAATTATTAGTCTCAGCCACGTCCAGGCAGAATCCAGCACTGATATTCGCCTGGTCCAGATTTGGAAGAGTGGTGTGTGTCGCTCCTCGCAAACTTTGTGTATATTCGTGCAACAAGGAATCTTTTTTGTTTTCTCCCATAATCTAGACTTGGCCAATTCCACCCACAAGCCAACTCTCCCGTTGGCCATCACATGCTTCCACCGAGACTCACAAAGCCAGCCAACCGCATCTTTTCAAACTTGGAAGCATTACACACTCCATACATGATCATACAGACACTCATGTGTGGCTACTGTCACAGTGACTGACAGGGGAGAGAGAGAGAGAGAGAGAGAGAGAGAAAGAGAGAAAAAGTGAAAGAGAGAGAGTATGCAATCCCTCCCAAAGAGAGCATGGCTAGTTTTGCTCTCTCCCCACCAAACTCGCAAACATTATCAATCTGCAGCTACTAACCTCTATTACCTGTGGCCAACAACACACGTGGGAGCATCTTGTGAAACAAGGCTAGAACACAGGGGTCGGCAAGCTGCTTTATAAACTATACATTTATGTTTCTGGTATATATGTTGAACCTATTGTTGTAATGATCTCCAGACCTCAATCCCTTAGAAAACGTTTGAGATTATTTAGAACAGCCGATGAGACACCAGAACAGCCCCTGGCAATATCTAGATGAATTCCACCCAGTCGGTGAACGAATGTGCTAAAACTGGCAAAAAGACATACACTGATGGAATCTTTACCTGACAAGAACGGTGCTATTATTAAGGCGATGGACGGCGTAACAAAGTATTAGTGGGAATAAAATGACACATGCAACTAACTTCTCTAATCAGCTGATCTCCTCTACAGGTTCACCCTGGCTCCTGGACTCCACCCAGATTGGATGTTGATGTTATGTTTTGTTCATACACATTTGACGGTGACAGTGACTCTGGGATTGCTGCTCATCCCAAAGGTGTTTCGTTTGTACACATTACAATCCCCCCACCCATCGTTAATATTTACAATTTCTATGTTGGAATGTTTAAACTAAACCTTGCTTCTTCTTCCTTTTGCTGTAGTTTGTGTTCACTGGTACTCACAGGCAGGACGACATCGCCACCGAGGCCTACGAGGACGAGCTGGAAATGGGCCGATCAGGTTCCTACTTGAACAGCAGCATAACTTCTGCCTGGAGTGAGCACAGTTTGGACCCTGAAGACATAAGAGTGAGCTTCCTTTGATCTTTACGATTCATTTTGTTCATTACAAAGCTGTATTTAAAGGAAACCACATCATCGTGACGCTCGTTTGGTCCGTAGGTAGGTCAGACTCGTGTTTTAATCAGAATAGGAAAACAATTTGCGTCTTTGAATACATTCCAAGTGATCTCGCAACGTGATCAACATGACCAACGTGATCAACAGACAGACACTGTATTTCTTATTAAACAAAGTGAATGTTTCTGATTATTAAAGGATTCTACAATTCGTGGGTTGGGTAAGATGGGGTGCAACTAATATTTTAAAGCAAGTGCTGGATCCGAATTCTTCTTCTACTTGAGGCACTTGTAAACAAGTCAATTGGAAACTCTGCCAATATTAGCTGGTTGTTACGCTCTAACAGGACTCCACACTAAGCTTATGAAATCGTGTGCAATGTGCCATGGTTCTACCGTGCCCCCAAACTATTTTGGTCGATCTTAAAGCTGCAGACACCTACAAACATCCGAATATTGTCCAATTTGATAGCTATCACGATGGTTGGAATCTAATTGGTGCCTCTCGATACTATCGCCAATCACCTTAAGCCTAGTCAGTGAATGTGCATAAGTATGGTGTGGATTAACTTTTTTTAACAGGCTGTTGTGTTTAGGAACAGTTTTTTGTTCAGAACTGGAATGAGTTTATTCAGTTCAATCAAACATAAACATTGCTAAAGCAGGGCTAAAACCGGCTACTCTATTGTTTTCTATTGGGTTATTAATTGCCTGGTTTATTTTCTGCCTAGGATGAGCTAAAGAAGCTATATGGCCAGCTAGAGATCTATAAGCAAAAGAAGATGATGACAAACAACCCTCATCTCCAGAAAAAACGCAACTCCAAAAAAGGCATTGGACGTTCAATTATGCGGCGCATCACAGAAATACCCGAGACGGTGAGCCGTCAGTACAGTCGAGAAGACAGGGACGGAAGCGAACACGGCAGCAATCGCAGTACCCTACGTAGAAACCCATTTGAATCTTCCCATGGTGGAAAATCCAGAGAGGACTCCCTAAAGAACAAGGTATTCTCCTTGAAACGGTCCCACAGCTATGACCATACACACGACCAAGCGGAGAACTCTACAACCGAGTTGTCTC
The DNA here is from genome assembly GCF_023375685.1 of Ictalurus furcatus. Classification (NCBI taxonomy): domain Eukaryota; kingdom Metazoa; phylum Chordata; class Actinopteri; order Siluriformes; family Ictaluridae; genus Ictalurus; species Ictalurus furcatus. Next base: position 13,041,574 of record NC_071261.1, read on the forward strand.
TGCTGAACACCTTAATGGGGAGAAGGTCTGCAAAGAAAAATCCAGAGGCACCAAAGGTCAAACCTGCAGAATCTGCAGAGTCGGTGCCACTTGTGTGCAAGTCCATCAGCGCACACAATCTCGCAGCAGACAAGAAGCCTATCCATCTCCGGTCCTCGATGATACAGAAGAGTCTGAGTGTCATAGCCAGTGCCAGAGAGAGAACCCTGGGGCTTGGAGGGAAGACCCATAGTGTTGAGGACGCAAGTAAGAAAGGCCTCAAGGCCAGAGATACCAGGATGGTTTCAGAAGTCAACAAATCTCCTGAATGCTTCCCGAAGATGATCATCAGCCAATCTGTTGAGTACAGCAAGACCCCAAGTAAAATGGGTATCATGAAGCAACAAGTGAGTGGAAGTCAACCATCGATTTGCTCTGAACCAGGGAGAAGCAAGGACCTTTATGACCTTTCCGAGGTTTGCCCCTGGGAAATGGAAGATTTGCCCACTCTGTCAGAGGGGAAAGCTCAAAAGCATGTTTCCATTGCCCCAAGTGAGACTACCACGTTTCATGAAAGCAGCTCTAAAAGTGGAAAGTCTCAACACAAACAAAGGATGGTGGTTCCATCTCCATCAAACCGCCGCCGCTCCAAAGATAAGGGTAGTAACAGAGAGGAAGGGGGTGACAAGAATGATGGGAGGAAACCCAAAACACCACTTAACTTGACTGCCTACAATGCAGAGGTCTGCCCGTGGGAATTTGAGGATCCATCATCCAAAGGAGTTGAGACCCTTGACAGGACTAGCCGCAAGAAAAGTGTCACTCCAACAGATGGAAAGCCCAAGATCATCCTCTCAGACATCTCCAAATCCACTGGAAGCCTTATGCAGCCTCCAGCCCTCATGGTGGACATTTGTCCATGGGACCATGACCAACCACCATCTCCTAACCAGGACAAGACCTCAAGCCCCACACATCATTCAAAGAGAAGGGACTCTAACTCAAAAAGGAAAGGTTCTTGCTCATCAAAAGGGAAAGGGAAGGATAAAGAGGACGATAGCCAAAGATTCAAAAGCAGGGAGAGGCGAAGCTCTTCCTGTAAACCTTCTGAGAAACGCCGTGTCAGCCAGACATCAGAGAGTGGCCAGGTTACTGTGACAGCACCTGGTAGAAGGAGAAGCTCGACAAAAGAGGCTGGAATCACTGATAATAAGCATGCTGACGTGTGGCCTTGCGAAACGGAGTGTATGCCAAGTGTCACCACGAAAGATGGGGACATCCACACACCATCTCAAACAACTGCACCGGCTGCTAGAAACCTCAACATGGCTGAGGTTTGTCCATGGGATTTCGATGACAAGACATTAGGGAACCATGCATGACACTTTTACACACTTATCAATGACTCTTAAGCTCTCCAGATTGGATTCATGAGATGAAGGATGGTGGCATGAGAATTGCCTTATGTTCACTTGTCTCATTACAGTTTTCAAAAGCCCATCTCATGCTAACTGTTTGCATTAATCCTGAAGACTCCCACAAATTTTTCTGCCATTTTGTTTACATGAACCAGCTTGACCGGAGTTGGAACATCCTTCTTATGCCGTTACAGTATAAGGGTTTTGAACCCACTTTGGGTTTGAATGGAACCCTGGTGTGTTTTCACCTTTGGCAATAACACACTCTGGTATGAGAGTAGTGGTCTCTGTATCGCTTCCAAGTGAATTCTAGCAAGAAAGCAATTCATCTCTGCATTGTCCCGAATGACGCTGGACATGATACACAAAATGTTTTTAAACTAGTTCTCAGTGGTTCTCTGGTCATTTTTGTGATTTCTAAAAGGTTTGTTTACATTTTTCCCCAGCTGTATTTCTGGCCAATGAATGACAGCATTTTATGAGCATGGTTTGTTGTTTTTTTAGCACTACATGCATCTCAGCCAACGTTCGTTGGACGTGAAACAAAGCAGCAAACGATGTGCCGATTCGTACTCGTCAAGCAGTCTACGTGTGAACACCTCCAGAGAACTGCTCAAAATTTCACATTTTTGTTTTTGAGTGAAACAAAAGCACAACTTTTATTTTGCAGTACCACATAATGTTGTTTAAACACCAAATCACCCCCGAGTCTGACATTAGGATGGTCTAAAGAGCTGTTCTGGATGGATAATAAATTTGAATATATGGATTCGGCCTGATTTAAAATGAAATTGTAACAAGGAAATCACGAAAAGCGAATATTTTACAAATTCAGTCCCTGAGATATGTTTGATCTAGTTTATCTAGCAGCCATTTTTAACCAAAGAACATCATTAGCATCTGCAAAACATACATCTTCCCACAATTAATTATAAATCGTCAGCACACACGTGAAAAGTCGGACATTTCTTCAATAGGAGAGCACGACATGTCTTATTTGAGAGGGAATTGCATGGATGAGTGGCGTGGTTACGTTATTGTTGATATCTTTTCCCCTCGACTCCCACTTGAATACTGTAGTGTTGTGATTTTGCATCAGTATTCCTTGCTGTAATAACACATTGTCACTCAACTGGATTATTTATCTCCGTATTCCTATGAAATAGTGTTCCAGTGGTTTCTGCATGACCGTGAATAAACACAGTTGCTTGTTTCTTGTTGTTGTTGTTGGGTTCTTATGAAACACCCTTCGATGAAGAGACGCTTCCCTGGGCAAGCCGTTACATCCAGCCCGTGGCGTCCGTGAAGGCATGTACAGAAAACACCTCCAGCCTGCAATAAACATTTAATGTTCAGATTTTAATTGTGTTCCGCGTGAGTCTGTTCAACGTTTATTGGCTCGTATCTGCTGTTCTCCATAACGTTCAAGATTAAATACATTTAAACACCAGCAGCTGCTCCCAGTCAGTTTGCAATTAAACTTACTTTTATTTTATTTATTTTTTAGATAGAAAATATAACAGGATATCCACAACACTTCAGAAAAGTGTATTGTGACATAACTTATCACAATATCAAAATTATATCGTGGAACCGTCCACGATATATGTCCAGTTTGATTAATTTAAAAGAATTGTACAATATCGTCCTCATGTGGCCACACAGAGAAGTACATGGAAGCACATTGAGAAAACCATAGTCAAAAGTTTTATTTCAGTCACTTATTGGAAGATCAGATGTGTAGAAATGGGATTAATTAACTGATATATTTTATTATAATGTCAATGAAAAATTACATTGATGTTGCTATATTGTACTTGCTAAAAGCAAATATATTAGTGACTTTAAAAAAAAAACCGATAGCATTAAAATGTTCATTAAACACTTGATGGTAATAGCAAAAGAAATCTACAGATAGATAGATACTCTTTCAAACATCACAAAAATGTACCAGGTTTACACACACACACGTTGCCATTTATGAGTATAGTAATTAAAACCTTTTTTTCTGTGCATTCTTTTTTAATGTATTATTATTATTATTATTATTATTATTATTATTATGACAAAACATCCTACCCAAAATAATGTCTAACACAACGTTCCACTTACCTCAGATGAAGTCAATTAGCCAAAAAAATTTGTTTTGCTAGTTTTCTACTTAGTTACGAGGCTAATGTAGCTAATAATTAATACAAGTTTACACCTCCAGTTTAGCATTTAAGTTCTGTTTTTAAGACTTCCTTGTTGATTTATTTTCACAACTCGTTAGTTTGTGACATAAATGAGTGTGTAACTGTGGCATTGCATGACTAGCTAGCCTGATAATTTGCTATCAGGAATGGATGCTAATTGATGCTATGTCAGCTGTTATGTCCTACTATATTTTAAAAGTAAAAAAAAAATATTTGTTGTTGCCAGAGTCAAATTCTTTGTAAATTCTTGTGACGTGTCGTTTGTGAACGAGTCGGCTCTTTTAAGCGGATCTCTGAGAGTCGACTCAAATACATGAGGATTTTTTATTTCGTTCATTAATTCGTTTCTTGGCTTGTAGATATAAATGTAAAGTAGATTAATATTAATTTCATTAGCAATTACAGCCATAGTTATGGCAAATAACATCTGGGTCAATCTGGTTTAGGAAGAAAAAAACTGGGAAAATAAAGTGTCTTTTGGGACACTATTTGACTCACTGGTGAACCGACTCAACTAATTTGACTCACAGAAAAGAGCTGGTATTTGCATCACTACCCTGCCTATAACTAGAGCTGATCTAGTAATAGAACAACCCTGATAATTTCAACATGGCTCAAAGTGCTTTTCAGAAATTGTATTTAGAAAAAGCAAATAATTTAGAAGCGAAACAAAGGTGCACACATTTTTTGTTAAAACAAATTTATTAGTTCTTAACCAAATTTTTTCACCCATGCTAGTTGTAGTAGCTAATTCCCAAGATTGCTGTCAAAATGACATGGCTCCTTCTTCATACAGCACCCACCCAACCCCCCCACTCCAAAAAAACATCTCGCCACGCTTCGAGAACATTTACACTGCGTGAAGAAAAGAAGCACCCCACCTTTCCTACTAGGCAATGAGAACACAGCCGAGATGCTCATGCACCTGCAGTAGGGCGTAACATAGACTTGCTATCATTCTACAGATCTTTAGAAAGTCCTCAATAGCTGGATCTCTCTCTTGAATGCACACACAGACACACCGGTGTAATAAAACTATATTCATAAATAAAAGCAACAACTCTGCTGTGAATCCCCCCTGCCCCCCCAAAAAAGAAAATCTCCCGGCACATGAATGCTGACAAACCGTGAAAAATATATTCCTGGCTTTGCAAGTGAAATATCTGGAGGAGAAACTCTACTGATGTATGTATAAAAAAGAAAAGTTAAAAACCTTCCAAAAACACACTACAACCAGGTGAAATCATGAGTAGGCATGTGCTGATGATCATCACGATGCACTTGTGGTGTTTGGACCCCTAATGATGATGATAATAACCAGTGTTAAATCTGCACTTGTTTCCAAAAAATTACAACACATACTAACTTTTCTTTTAATGACTTGACTTACGATTATGTCCACCAATGTTCTCTAATTTGAATGAAAATATACCGTTTACCCTCTAAATTACAAGGCTTATGTATCCAACAGTTTAACAGCACATATAGCTACCAGTTTAACATTGTGCAGGTTGGGGGTGTGGCCTAGAGTGGTTTGGATTTTTAATACTGATATATTCTGCTATTTTCTGAAGTTGTGTATACACACACGGTGCTACTGATGATTTAGATGTGCGGCTTCATTGCAGGTAAATTTGGTTTTGAACATTTTGTACATGATTTCTGGATAAGGGATGTAATTCGGTCTCTCACTGACCAGATTTTAAAGTCCCTATCAAATAACTTGATTGATTATCGACAGATGCCTAATTAGAGGACATTTATTTAACCATCGCAGTCAAATCACATCTCTAAATCTCATTCAAAAATTAACAATACGCTTTAAAGGTCTGTTTTATTCCTTTACTGAGAGTTAAAATTAATTGAAAACACACTACCTATAAAGCATGTTTACGATATTATCATGATAATGTATTGTTTGTTGTTAAAAAAACTACTCTGTTTTGCTCAAATAATACCGCTCACATGGACTGAAATTTCTCAAAAGACATCTGGAAACCCTGCATATTTAGGCACTCGCATAAAACACAAAAGAGTGGCGATATTTAGAAATTTCATCATCATGATATATCGTACAAGTGATTATCGGCACGTGCCTACTCCCTATGTGTATAAAAAAAGATGGGTTTTGTATTCTACTGTTATCTCCATTCATTTTAATTTAAAAAAAATGATCATAGTTTTCACGTTTTAGGGCTACGTGTTACAGTTGATACTCTACTGTTATTTTAAATGAAAGTCTTAAACAAACAAACAAAAAAAAACATGGTCTTAATGTAGTTTGCAATCCAGGTGTGGTCACATGATCACATGATGTCGACGAACAGCTCTCCGTTGGTGGTGAGGCAGGAGCGGCGCGAGCCCGAGAGTTCAGAGGGCACATGGGCGAGGTGACGTGGCCCGGACACGCCGCTGTAGGAATGAGTGTGTGAGTAAGAGCGTGAGCTGCGGATGCTTCCCTCGCTCGGCGCTCGCTCCCTACGCAAGTCGAACTCCGGGGCATCGGCTACGTCGTTCATCCCCAACACCGCTGCCACTGCTGTCGTCGTCGTCTTTCCCTCAGTCCTGCTCCAGCTGCAGTTCGAACTGCTGCTTCCTAAATCGGGACAGAACACACCGGTACCAGGTCAGGATTTAAAACAAGCATGTAGTGAAGACTCCCAAAACTTAGTAATGAGATATTGGGGGGAAAAAAAATCTTTAATTTCACACTGCGTTGTTTTTTTTTTTTCTTTTCTTCTTCCAGTGGAACATTTTAAATGATGGCATGGAGTGTTTAATTTACAAAAAGTAATTTCTGTCCATTCTCTAAGGGTGCCAATACTTTTTGAATCAACTGTGTGTATATATAAATATATGCATTTTTATTAACACTTAATGCTAACAGGAACAGTTTATACTACATGCTCTAGGGAGTAATATGGATGTATTTTTTTTAAATCATTAAAAAAAACACACATAATAATCAATTAAAGAAAATTCATCGACGGCTTTTTCAACCAAGGAAAGCGTGAGAGGAAGTGGCGATGACACCATTACCCTCGCTGTGATGGCTCCCGGCGCTCCCTCCGCCCGGCTCGGCATGATGGTGAGGTGCGTCGTGCAGAGAGGGTGGGTACTGATAGGGGAAACTGGGCCACGGAGCCTCGGCCGGGTGGAGCAGAGGAGCGAGCGTGTCCTGATCGGACGCTCCGCTTGAACCGTCATGCTCCTGCAGGGACAAGTGCGCCATATCTGCAACCACACAGCCCACGGGAATGTCTTTACAATCACAGTGTCATGTGCAAGAACCACACAAAAAAGAAAACGATGGAAGAAGACAGGAAGTCATGTGACCACCTCTATAAACAGAGCTAATTATATTGAAAGCATTAGTATATTAACTGCATGTTAATTATGATTTACTTAATTTATTCCATTACTATGTGACTATTTGTTTTGCCTTTGACTCCCTAAATTCCACTGACCTGCATTTTAAATACAGTATATAAAAGGTGCCATGTTTTATTATTATTACCTTTTGAAACACAGAGAATAATGCTTCCATGAATTTAGCACGGTGTAATTTCAGTTTCAGCATCAAACACTGATCCAGCATAAGATATTTCACCACTCCGAATGGAACAGCGTGCGTGTATTTCTATTAACGGACTGAGCATGCTCAGAGACTCACTGCCGGATAAATCCCCGAACACGTAGTAGCACTGCTCAGAGAAGGTGATCTTGTTGACGGTATGGCGGATGAAGCCGGCCTTCAGAAGGTTACTGGCGTATTTCCGAGCTTCCCTTCTGTCTGCAAAACCCTCAACGTGATGGAAGAGCCAGTCGACCACATCTGAACCTGAAACACACACACCATTCAGAACACAGATCCAAAATAATCTTGGACTTAAGACACAGGTAAAACACACACACACACAGTAAATGTACCGATGAAGGCGTTGGCTATAGTGATCTTCAGCCACATCCTGTCTCGAACCTCTAACCCTGAGTCAGGACAGGCCATCGCCTTGGCAACAGTTGCCATGTCGCTATGGACTGACAGGTGGTAGTCATCAAACCCTGAGGGGGAAAAAATGAAGATTGAAAAAGTATGAACTGCAAACGCCGTCCAATGAAAGCAACAAAAATCCGTCCAAAGCAAAACCTGTGATATTTATTCAGCAGGAACATTTTCCCTTCTGCAGGAAAATATGGAGCTGTGAGAAACCAAACACATTCCACACTACTGAAACACACTCAGCTCTAACGAAACACTAACTCAACTTTATCTCAACACTACCTCGGCTCTAACGTAATATTCACTCAACTTTATCTCCATACTAACTCAAATTTATCGCAACACTAATGCAACACTAACTCGGCTCTACCGTAAGTGAGATAACGGTTACTAAACTACCGATACCATCATTTCTTACTCTCTAGAACGTTAGTTGTGTCTCTAAAATTGCGGCCCTGTGCCCCCTAGTGGTGGCCTCTAGAGTTGTTGCTTATTATTGAGTAAATAAAGTTTGTCGTTATCTCTTACGCTCTGTCTCGGGGATGGAGCTGGAGATGGAGGAGCTGGTGGAGGTCACCGTGCTCATAGAGGGGCTCATGCCGTAGGGAGGGTAGATCCCAGTCATGGCTGCCGTGTGAGACACCCAGGCTGCAGGGTCGATCGGACGAATCGGCTCGCCTGGAGGTGTTGGGGGAGAGAGAGGAAGATTATGTCGTGGGGGCACCTACAACAAACAAATGGTACATTCCAAAGCTGCAAGGAAAGACCTTGGAGACGATGTTCAGCTAGGCTTCCATGACCAATTTAACATAATCTCAGAGCAAACAGACATTGTGTCCAGGCTCATGCAAGTGCGTTTACGTGGGTGTGATGTTGAGGAATGTCCAGATGAGTGTGTCTGTGTGTGGTGAGTGTGTGTGTGTGTGTGTGTGTGTGAGAATATAAACACTCACTCCTGGGAGTGAAGCAGTTGTTAGGGTTTGGATCCCAGCACTTGGCCACTGTCAGAGAGACAGGCCTGCAAACACACACACACACACACACACACACACACACACACACACACACACACACACACACACACACAGAGAGCAAATACAGACACGTTTCACATCTCAGAGACAAAATGTTAGAAAACCCAAATTCCCACTCGGCCACCATCAGAGAGACAGGTCTGCAAACACGCGCGCACACATACACACACCCCAGACTCACCCAGGTTTATGCACGATGTCCCTCAGCACCCTCACCGCATCGTCATTGCACATGTTCTCAAAGTTTATATCGTTCACCTGAAGCAAAAAAAAAAAAAAAAAAAAAAAAAAAGGGGGAATTTAAAGCTCAAAGCCCCACCCACCACATCACACAGACAAGCCTAAGCCCCACCCCCTCACCTGCAGCAGCATGTCACCGGGCTCTATCCGACCGTCAGCTGCTACAGCTCCGCCCTTCATGATGGAGCCGATGTAGATGCCACCGTCGCCTCGCTCGTTACTCTGACCCACGATGCTGATGCCCAGGAAGTTATACTTTTCTAAAATAATCATACAGACTGTGAAACCTCTCTCCATAACAACCGTAACGTCATGTTAGCGCCCCCTACTGATGTAGGGGGAGTGGCACAGGCAGTAAAAGTTCCTATGGTGTGATGAGAAAAGTTTCAGGATGAAAATGAGAGACTCACCCATGTTTAACGTGACTGTGATGATATTCAGGGACATGGTGGAGTCGGTGATGCTGCTGAAAGATGACGACTAAAACAGCAACAAAGAGAAATAAGGGAAATTATTTTGCTGCTCCCCCCTTTCTTATATTCATGTAAATAATTTTCTCCTCTGTCTCACCCTCTCCATGTGATGGGGTTTAGGTTTCCGTCTCCGGCGCCGGTGTCGTCTCATCATGCGCGACGAGCCACTCTGTTCAGTCACGCTGCTGAAACTTTGAGGGAAAAAAACCATCCACATCAACAATATAAACATGACATCATTCCCTACTGAGATTAGAACTAGATTAAAACTAACCTACACGCAGGAGCACGTGATCTCAGGTGCCAAAACTTTTTTTTGTTATTATGGAATTATATACATTTAAGTCCTCCTAAGACCTAAAACCCTTTTAAAGATATTATGCCCAGGTTTATGGACTGGGACCAGAGTTCCACCATCTCACTGAAGAGGGAAATGAAGCAGGAAATGAAGCAGTAAAACAGGAAGTGATGCACAAAGTAAAGCAAGAGATGAAGCAATAAAGCATCATGAGAAGCAGGAAATTAAGCATACACTGGAGGAAATTAATTAGTAAAGCAGGAAGTGAAGCAAGAAGCCAAAAAGGAATTAAAGCAAGGAGACAGTGAAGCAAGACGTGACACACAGTTAAGCAAGAAGTGAAGCAGGACGTGACCAGTACGTGAAACATGGAGTAGAAAAGAAATTGAAGCAAGTAGTGAAGCAGGAAGTGAAATACAAAGTAAAAGAGCAAAGCAGGAAGTAAACCAAGAGGCGAAGCAGTAAAGCATCATGTGAAGCAGGAAGTGAAGCAGTTAGTAAGGCATATAGTGAAGCAGGAAGTAAGGCATATAGTGAAGCAGGATGTAAGGCATATAGTGAAGCAGGAAGTAAGGTATAAAGCGAAATAGAATGTTAATGAGGAAATGAAGCAGGAAGTGGTAAAGAAATTGAAGCAAGTAGTGAAGCAGGAAGTGAAGCAGGATGTCAAATACAAAGTAAAAGAGTAAAGCAGAAACTAAACCAAGAGGTGAAGCAGAAAAGCATCATCTGAAGCAGGAAATGAAGCAAGAAGTAAGGCATATAGTGAAGCAGGAAGAAAGCAAAAAAATGGAGGAAATGAAGCAGGAAGTGGAAAAGAAATTGAAGCAGGGAGTGAAGTTTCTCACCGGCTGGTGGATCCGTCGTCATCAGAGTCAAAGCAGCTGCTTGACTCCAGCTCACTGCTCATGAGGGAAGAGCGACTGTCACAGACGTCGTAGCCTCCGAGCTCCATCCCTCTGCCCACACGGGAGTAACCGTTCATCCTCGCACCTACAGGGGGCAGCAACGCGCACAAACATTCAATAACAACCACCAATTTATTACCGATTTCACGGGCCATGTCTGTACTATTTTGGAATGCCTATAAAAAAAAACATTTCTTAAAAACACCAGATGCATTAAACTGTAAAACACATGCGCAGAAGTCAGCCAATCAGGAGAGGGGTCATTTACATAAATCCGTCACCATAGCTAATATCCTGAAAGAATGGAAAACGCTTCAAATAAAAATGTCATTTCGTTGTTAGATAAAACACCAATTTTATTCATGATTAACTTTACCACTATACACACTCATGTTAAGCACACAAATGAGTTTTATGTTCAACTTCAAACGTCTCAGAAAAACAGATTTTCCGCTTAGGAGACATGGAGTGATCGCATTCCTCAGCCTCAATCCCACAATGCATCAGTGATGTTATCTTAACCAGGACTAACTCAATAAACAGGTGGAATGTGAATCTCCAGCTCAAGTTAGCGTGGTTAGCATCAACACACACACACACACTCACTCACTCACTCTCTCTCTCTCTCTCTCTCTCAAGATGCTTTTGTAGCTCTGATACAGCTGTGTGTGTGTGTGAGACCATTTTTTCACGCTTCAGCCTGTTTTTATTAAAATACAGAAAGTCAAATTGTGTCTGCAAGGGAAAGTTAAATGCAGAAAACTCATTGTTTCTGATTGGTTGGCAGGACGCCTCTAATGATATTTAAATGACAGAGATTTACATTACAGTACTGTAGGATGTAATGACAACCAGGATAAACAACAGTTTCAGCAAAATGGTGGCCTGTCCAAGGTTGCATTCACACTTGCTTTTTAAGTCTTTTACACTTTTTGTGCTGATATGGGTGAAAAAAAACAAAAACAAACAAACAAACAAACAAACAAACAAACATGACTCACGCGACCTCTGTAACCATGACATCACTCATACCATATTCCTGCACCAACAAGACTCGCTTTTCACCACCATTTTGTCCGCCATGTTGTGTTTTTCTCCCTTAACTGCAGCTCGCCATCTGATTGGTCAAACACTTACTTACGGTAGAGCTTCTTAAATGCAGAGCTGTAAGATTCCGGAAAGTTTGTACCTGAATGATCATGCGAGTGTTTCCGGCGTGGCCTGTCTCTTTCCCTCCTGTGCGAAACCACCGAATCTGTCTCCGTCTCATCGTCCACACCGTGTCGGCTGCCTGCAGCTTTAGGACTGAGTGCGTGCAACAAAAAAACAAACAAAAAAAAGGGCTATTTTCACTTACTCATTCTTTTTTTGTGGCTTTTAAAGCTTTAAGGAACCGATCAGCAAAAAAATAATAATTCAGAATAAGTGTGTCAAATACATGTACACCTATCGTCGTCCTTACTACATATCCCATAACCCTGTGCGTCAGCCAGGCTGTATAAAAACGGCACAAGAAAACACTATGGATTGCATTTGTTCTATTTTCCCCTCAAGTACATTACAATACAGATCTTTAGGGTTAGTGACGGTGTCTTGACGACACGGACGAGACTCTGAGACTCATCCACAGTGTCTCTGTTTTACACCTGGTCGTTATTTACTGAACTGCTCCTTTAAGCAGCATTTGCGTAGTGGGTGTGCTGATACGCACTGAAACGATGGCGGTCTGGAGTCACCGATGCCCTGAGATCTCTCCCCTGACGGCAGACGCTCCGACTGACTCTCTGCCACCGAGCAGCCGTCCGAGTGCGAACCATCAGCGGACACCAGCTTCACACGGGAGAAATAACACACACGCAAGGTTATGGATGAGACTTTTGAAATAATATGACATTATCATAATTGCAGCAACTAATCCCCCCCCCCCCACACACACACACCATATTTTAAAGTAATAAGACCAATCTACAATCAGATCCTAAACACCTTGCAGAGGCAACGAGGTTCTGGGATGAAATTCATGATGTCATCAAAGCCTCACCGATCTACCTAAATATTTTACAGGGACTACGGGGACTACCGTTCACGACCAACAATCAACAATCATTTGTGGTTTCATCTGTTGAAGTTCTGGAGCTGCTTTTTTCTGAACTGTATCTCGGGAGGAGCTTCTTGTGCACATGCAATTCTAAAAACTTGACTTTTCAGGTTTTTACAAATCAAATTCCAACGAACTTTTGTACATTTTGAAGAGTTTCCGGTTGTTGACAAACGTTCCACGACGACTAACCGTGTTCAAGGTTATTTCCGACTGCAGGTCAACATCCACGGAAGAAAATGGGATTTTTCACATGCGCCACGTCATATTTATACCTCAGGGAAACGGGACACAGTCGAAAGCAGACTCTCAAAACACGTGTTGTTTAAAACCGAGGATAGCAGTTATTTAAGAGGTGCCAATACTTTTGCTACAAGCGAAACTATTACCAGTGTTTTCCTTGTTTCTATTTATTTATTGTGCTAGTAAACGTCTTCACAGTTATACGATATATAAAAATTTCTAATCTAGAAATGCCATTACACTCCGTTATTCTGTTCACTGGAAGATTTCTGTATAATTTTACAAATCCGATCGTGGTGATATCGCCGTAAACATTGCAATAAAACACCAGGAGATTTCAGTCATATGAAAACACTGATAGCATTGTTAAACTTTTTACGGCTATTCCGAAGTGTTAGCAAGATGCCGTAAACACAGTTCGAGGAAGTGGAAGCCGTAGTGACTACAGTAGCTGAAACTTCTTTATAGTCCCGACGCGTGTAGATGTTTCCACTTCTGGAGGGAATTCCAGCTGGTGTGGGGTTTCATTAAAGTGTGTGTGTGTGTTTAGGAAATAGTCATCAAACTTACTGCATGAAAATAATAAATATCAAAACTCAGGCTAGAAAAAAATCCACTCTTTTCTCAGCATCAAAATGTCATGTTGGTTTATCCTTTTCAACACGAATCCAGTCTTCACAGGTGAAACCCAGGCCTCAAACCAAGCCTAGACGTTCAGAGCTAACACTTTAAACACTCCATTTAACAGGACACACCTGTCATTACTGTGATGTTCCAATATTTTGGATCACTTGAAAAATGGATGGGTTCAGACAAAAAGGTGCCATGTTCATGTCCTAAGTAACACGTCTAGACGTAACTACGAGGAAATGAAAGCTGTAAATCCTGATCCCATCGTCTCGTATTCATCTCCTGATCTCAAACCCAAACATCTTGAGCGTATAGCAAAAACACAAAGGACCGACCTTGCCGTTTCAATCTTTTCGAAGTGGACTGATTGTATGTGGTCATTTTTTATGAAGGGTACCGATAATTCAGGAGAGCACTTCACATAAACGTGAAGCGTGTGACACAGTGAAATGAAGATTCGCAGGCAAAACTGAAATTCTGATTTAATCGTTATTAATCATTATTTTGGTTGGCTTTTTTTAGGCTATGAAATAAACTCCACATCACCGACAAATCCATCTTTTACACAGAAGAGCATGTGTTATTTGTGTGAGCCGGGTATTGAGCGGAGGCTCGTGCTTTCAGGAAATCACATTTGTTGTGGAAAATTCTTTGAGGGAAAGGAAAAAAAACAAAACAAAGGAATATTATGGAAAAATACTGCACTTCCAAACAGAGCCAGCTGCTGGATTGCTTTTTTAATTATTTCTTTCCTAAAACACGAGCTGAGGTTAAAGCCGCTGTCCCCGTGTCCCATGCTTCCTGTTACGTGAACCGAATTTCTCCGTGAAGCATGAAATAGGTTTTGTTGGGTTTTTTATGGTAAATAAAAAAACAGAAACACAACAATGTGAGAAATGAACTGATTTGGAATGTTAATACTCTAAGTGGTGAATCTTTTCTGGGTTATATCTCACACACACACACAAACACTCAGCAGTGTATTGTTCATTAATCCTCTGCTTCATTATGCAAAGAGGATCAGAAATGATGCTGAGTGAGTGTGTGTGTGTGTGCGTGTGTGTACGCTCACCCAGCACACCACACGGCCGTTGTAACAGGGCAGTTTGGCGTTGTCATCCGTGATTTCCTCCTTGACCACCCTACAGGAAAAAAAAAATTAAGAAAAAGAATAAGAATTATGGACACATCAGCAAATTGTCGCTGCTCTGACACAATCAAACAGCAGCGGAGCTTGGCTTTAATCCCGCAAGGAAAACGCCGTGAATATATTAGAATAAATAAATACAACGAGGTCCAAGATGAAAGCAGAGGCGAGCGGTTCAAGCAGTTTTAAAGGGTTCCCCCCGATACACACACACTCAAAGGACCACCAGCAGGGCTGGGATTTGAACTAATAACCTCCTGATCACTGATGCAGAACCTTCATTAAAAAAAATGCAAAAAAAAAAAAAAAATCAACATCTGTGTTAAAAAACAGGACGTGTGGTTTTTGGTTTTTTTCCGCATTAATTTAAAATATTTCCGAAGGGATGTCAATCATTCTAAGCCTATGTTTTTGAGAGAAAATACTTTTGTTCCTGCAAACTTGTAAACACTCCCTTAGTGCTGACATTATTATAGCCTGCGTTTACGTACGAAATGTAAAAACCAAACCCGTGTTCAATTCTTCTTCAAAGTAAAAAAAAATTCACAAAAAATTCAACACGAAAACAAATAACACGTGGACAGTCCATGACGTATATGGATATACAAATTATTAGAGGACATTCCCATCACATTCAGAAAGGGGGTGCAAATTTTCGAACAGTTTCGGGTTTATTTTGCACGATTAACATCGCGTAGAATCTGAACTAATTGTCCTGTATATTCGTTAGAGGGGCACAAACTTTTGCACCCCCAATGAAATTTACTCAAAACAGGTTCCCAGGCTCGTGTACGGGAGCTGGTGCGAATACAACAAGTCGATTGCAAAAGTTTGCGCCCCCCTGGAGACGTATAGTTTTTGTTGCTTGGCCTAACAGGAATCGTTACAAGATTTAAAAATCATGTGTTTCATAATGGCTGAAATTTTCTGACGGTATTTATAAAACATTGTTTACGCATTTTAAGAAGGAAAGTTAAGACGGACGATTTACTTTTTACACCGATTAACAACAAATGTGTAGTGTTTTGCAATCGAGATGATATTGATATCATCGAGCTGATACTGAAACTACACCACCTGTATCATTTATCTTTAGCTAGTGCTTAGCTAGCACTACCTGATGTCAGCACAAATGACGACGTCACCGTAACTGGCAGCCAATCACGGTTTTTTGTGACCAACGACTCATTGTCAGACGTTCTAACGCAACCAGGACAAACTTTACATGTTAGCGGACCAGAGTTTAAGCGCTACAAGTTATTTTGCCAACAACAGAAAAAGATGTTCAGGAAAAAATATCTATATATCTAATATCTATACAGCCTACACTTTGACACTTCAGGACACCTTCTTGATACCTGAAAGAAAAGTGTCACTGATACACGTGTAAAGATAATCGTCAGACTATATACGTAACGTATCATTAATGAATTTAAAAGAATGTTATTTTGTTTCATTTACATATTCAGGATTAACTTCAAGTCGCTGCAGGTTTTAGAGCAACGTTTAGCACTAAAAATGCTTTTTAAGATATCCAGCCAGATGGTTTTCACTGTAGCTAACGTTAGCTACGTTAGCCCCATTTGATGTCCGAAAACATTCAGGTTTTTTTTTTTGTTCAGACTAAATTCAGTTTGTAAACACACAAAACAAGGTCGAACTTTGTTAGAGAAATCGTATTCTTGATTCTTATTTACAATATTACTGATATGTATCGATACAGGGCGTGTGTCAAATGTTACGGTGTATCGTTCAAACCCTGCGTCACCGTGGGGGCCACAGATGGCCTCTGCACTGCGCATGCGCAGGTCACAAAAGAACGCATTCAACGGACCACACACTCGCAAAAAAAAATTAATAAAAACCCCAAAAAAGAAAAAGAAAGAAAGAAAAGTGCCCAAAACCCTATATTTCATGAAGTCATCCAAATTATTCAGCTCCTGGAAAAGTCTTACGTCATAAATTTAGCATATTTTTGTGTAGTCACGCTGAGCAACTCTCCCTCACACACACAGCAAAGCAGACTAATACAACACCCCCCCCCCCGACTTTGTTTATTAGGCTCAAACACTGCTTTAAATGACTTTAACCGTCTCAGAGTCGATGTTGAAGATGTTTTGAATGTAAACTCGCACCGAGAGAGTAAACATGGAGGATAAACCCCAGCTCTGAACCTGTTTTACGCCTGAAAGCAGCTGAAGACCATAAAAGTCGCCACGCTCTACAAATACACAAACCAAGAAAGAAACTGTTCAAGTTTCACATCAAAGAGAAAACCCAAAGAAAAACTGGAAGAAACATCTAAAATAATAATAATAATAATAATTCACCCTCACCCAAAGTCGTCGTCCATGGACTTGAAGAAAAACTTGTAGTTGGGTTTTTTGAGGGCATTTTTCAGGTCGGAGAGGGTGACCGAGTGAGCTGGGACGGAGATCTTCACCAGGTAAGGAGTCTCCTGTTCGTCCAGATGGTAGATCACTTTAGTTTCCCCCATGGCAGAGAGCCGGGGAGAGAGAGGACACGGTGGGCATCAGTGCCCCTCCAACACCCAGGGCTGCTTTTCCTTCTCCTCCTGGGAAAAAAAACCAACACCCGACTTTTCCTTTTCTTTCTTCCTTTCTTCCCCGGGAGTTGCCAGGAAACCTTCCAACGCGCAAAAGCCGAACTACCCCCAAACCCCAGTCCTCCTCTGCTCTTCCATCTCCTCTCTCTTACCACTTAATCACAAATACACACGACTTATACGAGTTCAAAGTCGTTCGGAAAGCCCGTGTTGAGTTTGTTTGTTTTGTTTTTTGTTTTCTCTCTCTTTCCTCCACCAGCACTAAAGCTCGCTCCTGGTTTTCTATTGCTTTGATTGATCGGAGTGGAGAAGCGGAAAAGCCTGACATGCGCCCTCTGGCGGTCAGGGGCGGAAGTGCTCAGTGTGCACATAGTACACACACGCACACAAAACAAACAAATGTAGACTCACAGTAATCATACATTTGTATAAATACAAGTTTCTACACACTAACAATACAGACTGATGGAGTAGCTAGCAACCCTCTATTTCCACAATATTATTATTATTTCTTCTTACATTTGTTTGTACTTGTAGGCATGTCAATCTTTTATTTGATATTATAAGAACGTGTCCGAAAAGTCAGGAACCAGTGAGCGTAAAACAACACGTGCTTAATTTCTTCATGTTGTATTTGTTATTCACATGTTCACCTTGATGCTCCTCACCTTCCTCAGCCACTTTATCACCTTATTGCCCTTTGCTTCCTGACTTCTCAGACTTCTCTCTACTGGCTTTCACTAATAGACATATCCGTATACTGATAAAATCAGCATACGAATATGAAAATGAAATGAAAGCCTAAATCTGATTTTAATCTTATCACAACTCTGTATTTATTGCTGCAAAATTCTTCACAATGATACTCAAATTTAATCTTTCCCTAATCAATTTCGCATCACTAATTAAACACTAATTAAACACGTTGGTAAATAACAAAACGAAGACGATCACATTTATGGCGTTATTATGACGTCACAGATTTTAAAAAAATATTGTTTCACAATAAGATTTGTCAAAAACTACTGTTTAACGTACTTCATCTAAAGATGAAGACAGTAAACTTAATTAACGAACTGTTCTGTATTTTAGAATATATTGTACCAACATTTCTGCTGTAACAACACGTAATTGTTACAGACGGTAAAAATGAGCAAATAAAGAAATGAAAATCTGTATAAACAAACACATAAATCAGCGTTTCATAAGAACTATAAACAGCCTAAAAACCACTACATACAATAACTATGGGGGGAATAAATATTACATTTATTCGCTATCTAATTTTCTATACTTCTTGATAAAATTATTCATTAGATATATGAAGCCACCTCAAAACTTTTTTATGCTTTTTTTTCTGACACCGGAAGTAAAAAAATCCCCACCGATAAACGAAGCACTTCCGTTTCCACTCGAATTTGAATTCTAGTATAAAATGTGGTGCGGAGTTTTACGCAGCACGCATCAAATGCTTTGGCGTTTCTATTAATTAAAGTCACAAATAAGAGAAATTGTTTTAAAAATGCGTATAGCTGAAAAGAATGAGGGGGATTTCACTTCCGGGATTGGTTTGACGCTTTGACGTCATCACGCAGTGCAAAATAGATTCGCGACTAAAATATTTTTAAATATATATATATTATCAATATTATACATCATTTGTATTAGAATATAATTGTGAATAAAATAATTTGATTCAGACAAATTTACATATATACACACGCTTTATATATATCAGTGCAGATCACAAAATGACCGACATTTTGCTAAATTAAATTCTACCTTAATATAATTGGGCAGAAGTCATATTTTGGTGATTAAGTGTTAGAAATGGACAGGTGTGTTTGATGGAGATAGAACAGACATCTTTAAGAAAAGCGATATGAACCTACAAAATCACTAACATGCTAACTAACTAGCACACCAACAAGCTAGCTGAATAAAGCACTACATTTCCATCAGCAGTTACATACATTATCTGTTTCATAAAACTCAATTCACAAATATAAAGCTAGTCATTTTATATCAAGCTATTCTATGCATCTTTCTACATGCTGTATTCAGAATTATATTTTTAAGTGTAATTCCAACCTTCTGAAGTTATAGAGCAGCTCTTACTGCGGTTCCTGTCTTATAACCCTGTGGAAATGCTTAAGGAAATTTTGATTTGTGCTTTTTAAATGAATAATCAGCCAGTCACATACACATTTTCTCTCTCCTTCAAACTCAACATACAATGAAACCACACACAGAGCACTGGAAGAGCAAGCTTTATTTGAAATCACAGGGGAGGGGAAAAGAAAAAAAAAGCATTAAAAGTTAACACATAAGTGACATAGAAGAGATAAAACTCACCTGCATAGTAAAAACCACACCTGACAGTGTTTCAAACGTTATAAAGTCGGTTTCAGATGGTGTGACTCCAGCGCTCTATAGTCATCATTCTCCCTCACAAGATAACTGTACAAGATTCCAATAAAATCTGGGCTGAATTCTAGAACATTTTTGTGGATCTTCTAATGAAGATCTTCTAATGGCAGACCTGCGATTAAAGAAAATTACCACGTTCTTACGCCACCAACTTCCCAGAAATCATCCCGTGCAGAAAACTACTCACAAACATGACATGAGCACGAGTTAATAAGGCCATTACAATGTCCGTTAGCACGTTATGATTTTCTCCATCGCTGTGACTGTATTCATAGCTGTGCCATGAGTTTGCCATCCTCCTATTTTTGGATTTTAGTCTAGAGTTATAGCATGAGCGCTCACTCTAAAGATTGAAATTAAAAACCGCTCACACATTGAACACATTTCACACAACTTGAATGCATTACGCTTTGTTAGACACCGAGCTCAACTCACGACCAAATAATTGACAACGTGGGATTTTTTTAAAACCGGCAAAATCATACAGAGTAAACCCAGCTTAGTTGACATGATTATTTCTGAACCAATAAAGACTTAATCATTTTTAAAAACAGCTTCAGATCCTCGTGTTACTTTTGCTAACATTGTTCCTACAGAAGTGCGTACTATTAACTGGAATCCCGAGAGCGAGGCTGGGCGATATGACCATCTAATATGATAGTGAGTCACAGTACACTTTTATATTTTAAAAATTACAAATGGACTGTAAACATGAAATTCAAATGAATTTTACATTTTTGTACAAAATCTTTCTATTTTTCCTCCTCTTTAGAGTTAATTTTATTTTTGTAGTGTGTGAGCAAACCTATACATGTACTTCACCCATAATCAAATAAGATGCTCTGCTAAAGTTATTAAATGTGAATGTAAATGGTGTTCGAACGCAGCAGTCGCTTCCATCCGCTCATCATCATCATCCACCTGCAACGAGAGAGAGAAATATTCAACACTAGCATTGTAGCTCACAAAGCCAGCTCTAGGGGTTTAAATACCCGAGTGTTCTTCTCGAGGTAGAAGAGTCAGGACTCAGTGAGACGTCCTGCCTTTACTCTACACCGTGAAAAGATTTACTGTGCGCCTTTTCTGACACCACGTTCGTCACAGACAGGAACGAACGAGCAACACCAAGGCCAGACTGAAACGACACAGTCATCCAGACATCTTGCTCACTTCTGATGAGAAATGGAAGCAGCTACATGTTACAAATAACTTGCTAAAGACAAATTATTCAGACCACATTGTTGCTTCTTTTTTTTTTTTAACAGCATCGCACCCGATTGAGAAACTCAGTACGAGCAGCGTGTATTCTTTATCGCTCGATAGTGTGAGCAAAGGGAAGGGATCGTGGAAGTTGGAGGTTTAGTAATGTGGTTAATGTACCTTGTATAACTCTGCCCCTTCAAAAAAAGTTTGAAGGAAGCAGTAGCTAAAAGCACACGCAGTGATTGACATGACTTGACCAGAGATGCAATTTAACAAGGTAAAAAGTCAGACTGTCTTCTTCAAAGCTTGTACACAGAGACTTACACCTGTAGTTATGGAAATGATTTGTGGTGAGGAACTTATCAAAAATAAGTCTTATCCTGGGATTAAATGATTCTGCAGTGGTAACTTATGGTAAATATAATACATTTACATAATATCTTTTCACCTGTGTTTAACATGAGCATCCGCAGCATGTTCAGGCACCTCAGCCGTCCTCATGGTGTGAATAATCAGGCTTTCAAATCCTACCTGCATAAAAAAAGGCAAGAAATGAGAGTTTAATCAATGTAGCAGTGATACAGAATGAACCTCTTGTGCAAGAGTCCTTTCAGGATGTCCTTGTCACAGCACTTCACAGAAATCAGTGGGATTTTGTGAATTTGAAGCCGTTTCAAGTGTTTTTGTGCGCCTTATTTGACACCACATCCATCTAGAACAAAATGAACGGGCAACACATAAAGGCAAAAACAACGAGTTTTTTTTTTGTTTTTCAAAAAGAAAAAAGAAGGCATGCATTTTAAAGTAAGGGAAAGAGCACTGTTTCATATTTGTGTCCGTTTTACTTGTTTAAATATTTAAACAGATTTATTTTAATTACATCGTTTCTAAACATTCAGAATATAAAACTAAACCTGCTCACACACCTATTAGGACTCAGAAGACAAGAAAAAGGTTAAAATATGGATTTAAAAACCTCATTTTCTTTATCCCACGTTGCTCCATGAGACCACTGCAGCACACGCAACTCTTCAATCTTCACCACGCGGACGCGCTTTAGATACCGGAAGTGAGGACTCCATAAACTGTAAGGACTTCCCCTCCCACACACACACACACAAAAGAGGTGACCATCAAAGCGCCAGATTAAAAATATTTGCATGAATGATAAAATATATTAATACAACAGTAAAAAACAAAAACAAAATTAAGAAGTCATAATGAATAATAATAATTGTTCCTTCCAAGTTCCGCGTAGTTCACTGGTTGAATCCCGAATACATTCCAGTACAAAACCGAGTTCACTACGTAGCACGTAGGGAATATTACAATTCAGCGTATGCGAGATGTACGCGCTCTATTTGAGCTGAATTAATTTAGAAGTTTTAGCGAAGTGTTTTAGAAAGCGACTTGTTTTCCTCGAGCTTCCTTGCAGACGTCCTCTAAACGCTGAAGCACCCAGGTGTAGTGAGGAAGGGTGAAATTAGGACGCGGCCCGAGTCCTGCGCCCTAACTGTCAAGCAGGGCGAAATCGTCCGCTTGCTAGCGTCAAGTGTCCCTATTCAGAGCGCATTTATTCACGTTAATCTCCTACTAGGTGGAGCTTTACACACCTGACCCACAAAAGGACGAGGGTAAGTAGTTAACTAGATGTGCTGCTAGTTGTTTATGATATATTAACTCGTTTAATGTGAAGTAAATGCTAGGTTAGATTAAATGTGAGTGTTGAACATGTACATGAGTTCAGTTATACGTTTAAGGGTAGTTTAGTTAACTAACTAGCTAACAAAATAACTATTCAGGAGGTAGTTGTCTTTCTAAACTAGCTAAATTGTCAACTAACTAAGCAGCTAGTCTGCTCTGTAGTAATGTGTCGTTAGCGAACCAGTCGGCTCTTCGAGACGGCTCTTTTTTTTAGGTGAATCGACTCGCACGGATTAGTATTTCTAAAAAAAAAAAATGGCAATTAAGATACTCCATTGATGTTAAAAAAATATTTAGATACATTAATACCTATGCTGTATGCTGTTTGTCCATCCACATGTGTACAGGAGTGCTTTGATAATTTAGCATAATAATAACTTTGCTCGTGTTTTAAATAATGATTTATAGATTGAATGCAACGCACAATAATGTTATTTAAATTTAAATGAGAATGTTGAATAAGACTTCAGAGTCATAATCTGTATCGTGTCCTAAATATTGTCTGGTTCATAAAACTCACTCAGAGTCGACTCTTATTAGTGAGCTGAGCCGAATGATTTGACTCACTGATTCACTAAAAAAGCAAAGAGGTTTAAATGGGCGTGTTGAAGCAACAAATGTGCAGGAAAGAGGAGCTCCAAGGGACTTTGGGATTATACACACATCATTTGTCTGTGCTAATATTTGTATATAGTTGATATGTATGTATAGTGTTATAGATTTGTTATAGACATGTTATAATCAAACCCCCAAGGAAGACGGCTGCTATTTTTTGCCTCGGCTATGGTACATGTCTGAGCAGCTGCAGGGTGACGGAGCAGTTATTTAGGCCTCATGCAGAGAAAGTTAGGGCTTATTCAGCTGTACACACGTCCCTTGATGATAACCGCACTGAGACACCTCCCTCACCGTGATGACTGAGGGAAGAAAAAAGATCCAGAATGGCTCCGGGTTCCGATTGCCACACGGTTCTGGAGATATAATCATCATTATCGTAATCATAAGTAATCATTTACATATCAGAAGTGATTGGTGCAAAGCTGTGGAGCTTAATTAGTGACATCACAACCCGAGCTGACGCGTGGCCCCGCCCACACATCAGTTTTACACCAAGCTATGTTCCTACACCAAGAACGGAGGAGACGTGAGTTATCTGGACAGGACATCAAGACACCGCCGCATCAAGCCAGAGATAATCAACGCTACACTGACCCGAAAAACAAGCTGGAAGACACGGGCCATGTTCCAATATGGTCTTTAACTCACCCTGGTCCACTTCCCCTAGCATTTTCTTATTCTAGTGTTCTTTTTGGCAGGGCTGATTTGTCACTTTGTTTTCTTTTTTGTCATTTTGCAATTTTCTTCTATTTTTTGGTCATTTTGACAGTTTTTTTGGTCATGTTGCCATTTTAATTTTTTGTCATTTTCATTTCTTATTTTGTAATTTTTTGACCACAATTTACTTTTTCAAAGCAGCAACAACAGCAAAAAAAAAAAGGCAGAATGAAAATGTGAAACCTTGCATCAAAGATTTCATAATTGATCTAAAAATGTTACATGACCAAAAAACATGACCTCTTTACATTTATTCCACTTTCACTGCACATAACTACATCTGCAAATAGCATATCTGTACATACACAATCCTGTATCTTTAGTACTGTATTGTATTATATTATATTTCATTATTGCTTATTTTTTTATAGTGTTATATTCCTTTTTTTCTGCTTTATAAAACCTTTAGAGCGCATCTCTCCGAAATACAGTGAAATACAGTGTCTACTCTTATTTGAGATATTTAGGTGTTAACATATTGCGACTGTAATTTCGATTTATTTTACTCTGATTTACTTGAGCGGGAGTGTTGTAGAGTATTTGTTATTTTTCCTGCAGGATTTCGATGGATGCTCACGCTTCATCCCACGCTCCCTCCCGGAAGAGGAAGAGAGACGACTCCAACGGAGAGACGGAGGAAGGAGAGACGACGGCCAGATATAAACACCACACTGTGGTAATAACGCAGGGCTTTAAAAAGAGACGCTGTGGAAGCGATTTCCTTTACAAACCTGCACAATACAAACCATTAGAAATTCAGATTCAAGATGACTCCAAACAGAAATATTCTGGGACTGAAAATGATTACGGTTTTACAATTTTAAACATTAAGTACAACATTTTAACATAAATGCAAACACAATTTTTTCTAATAAGCGAAATAACAATGTGTGAGAATTATTTTTTTCTTTTCTTTTGGTTTACTTGACATCTAATTATGCTGTATGTGGCCCCTGAACTAAAATGAGTTTGACACCTCTGGTTTAGGCTCTAAGAGATCCGGCTCCATATGCCGATCAGCTCGATTCGTTGGAGGATCAGCCATATGAACGCGTCAGCATGGAGGAGGCTCGAAGGGGAACACCACGTAAGTCTCACACACACACACACACACACACACACACACACACACACACAGTGATATAACACAACGCTTGCACAGGCTATGCTCAAGTTGACTATTGATGTGTTTTATGTGTGTGTGTGTGTGTGTGTGTGTGTGTGTCTGTGTTAGCTGACAGGCCGGTGAGGGTGTACGCAGACGGCATCTTCGACATGTTTCACTCAGGACACGCCCGCGCCCTCATGCAGGCCAAAGACCTCTTCCCCAACACACACCTCATCGTCGGAGGTACACACTGACCTTAAATACCGAGTGTGTTGATAAAGTGTGTGTGCGACAGACTGATAGAGTTATGATTGTGATGTGCGCAGTGTGCAGTGACGACCTCACACACAAACTGAAGGGCTTCACCGTGATGAACGAGGAGGAGCGCTACGACGCCGTCACACACTGCCGCTACGTGGACGAGGTGGTGCGCAACGCGCCGTGGACCCTCACGCAAGACTTCCTCACCAAACACCGGGTGTGTGTCTGCCACATTTACTGAAGGATCACACACACAAACACATCATCGTGGGCAATCTAGAATAGTTCCCTAAGTACACACACACACACACACACACACACTACTGTATAGATACTACATTATAGTACTTCGAGTAATGCAGCTCAGCCACTGCAGCGCCTCAGCTATGGGGCGCCATTATTTCTGTCCTGACTGATCTTAATTGTCTGAATTTATGGATTTCCTTCATGACATAATAATATGAAACTTGTCTGTGCAGAGTGTTATACTGGAGCTCTAACCTGCGTGTGTGTTCTCAGATTGACTTTGTTGCTCATGATGATATCCCATACTCCTCAGCAGGGAGTGATGACGTGTACAAACACATCAAAGAGGCAGGTGAGGGAAACACACACACACACAGTGTTTATTCAGAAAATAAATTCCTTTCCACTCCCCTTTATTCCGTCCCGTATACGTACACGTGTTTATTATGTATGTTCAGGTATGTTTGCTCCGACCCAGCGCACCGAGGGCATCTCTACGTCCGACATCATCACACGCATCGTCCGCGACTACGACGTGTATGTGAGGAGAAACCTGCAGCGCGGCTACACGGCCAAAGAGCTCAACGTCAGCTTCATCAACGTGAGTCTTCACCTCATCTTGACCTGCCCACTACACTCCTCCTCTCTCTCTCTCTCTCATACACACACACACACACACACATACACATACATCACAACGCTGCGTGTTTGCTCTCCGGTCACAGGAGAAGAAGTACCACCTGCAGGAGCGTGTGGATAAGGTGAAGCAGAAGGTGCGAGACGTGGAGGAGAAGAGCAAAGAGTTTGTGCAGAAGGTGGAGGAGAAGAGCATCGACCTGATCCAGAAGTGGGAGGAGAAATCCCGGGAGTTCATCGGAAACTTCCTGCAGATGTTTGGGCCTGAGGGAGCACTGGTGAGTCGCGCCGCCTATAAGAGGAAAAACCTTCATATCCTACGTTGCGTAAACGTCCATATAAGGAAATTGGCTAATGTGAATGTTTACGTGTTACTCTGTCGGGTTTAAATCACTTACGCATTTGAATTACAACAAGCGTTTTGTCGCTCCGTATTAAAGTATGGAATAAATCCGTAAATGAAGACCGATCGGATAATCTGTTTAGTGAAGAGAAAAGTAACGGCACCCTATAAAAGGAGTTCGAGTCAGTGTGTGCTCTTTCACCGTTTCCGCTCTTTCTGAGTCTTTTATAGAGATTTGTGGGCGTGGTTAAATTTAAATATACATGTGGTGACGATACGCAAACTTTTGTCAGGAATCTGGCAGGAATTTTAGCTCATTCACACAATACTTTACTAAAAGAGTGTTTTTTTTCCTGCCTCGGTGTGTTTGTGTGTGTGTGTGAGCGTGTGTAGAAGCACATGCTGAAGGAAGGGAAAGGCCGTATGCTGCAGGCCATCAGTCCTCGTCACAGCCCGAGCAGCAGCCCTACCCGTGAACGCTCGCCCTCGCCCACCTTCCGCCTCCCGTTCTTCACCAAGACCTCGCCGCCCGCCTCGCCCCGCGCCAAGCGCCAACGCCACGACATCATCACCACTCACGGTCAGAACATCAGCGAGGACGAGGAGGACGACGAAGATTAAGAAGGAGCACGTCGGATGCTGGGTGTGGAAATGCTGACACGGAAACTCCTCGCTGCTCGACATCCTCCATCAGATATGGAGCCAAGAATGGATCATTCTATTTTTAAAAATGTCACTCGTTGCAGCTACGGCTGTGTGTGTGCGTGTGTGTGCATGTGTGATGTTACAGCATGAGTGTTCTGGCTCTCGTTTCCTGTAAAGATCCGGTTTTTGGGGAAGAGCCGCTGTTTTTACTCTGGAGTCATCTGTCAGTGTGCGCCGGATCGTTTTATTGTTATTCGTTTTTAAAAACAAACTATTTTTGTTCTTAATACAGTTCGAAAAGAAGCTCGGAAAAGAGGCTGTGCTTTTTTTTGTGTATGTTGTTACATATACAAAGCTTGCTGTACCTCTCTTTATCTTAAAAACACGAAATGCCTGCGCTTGTTGGTCAAGAGACGTGGTGTAAAGACATGATCGTTGCTATGGTTACATCTGAGACAGTGTCGTTTCTCTCTGCGGGATTCAAAAAACAAACAAACATAGTATTTATGATGGTTATGCAGTATAAATACGTTGGAGCTCTGTTACCTCGATAAGAAAACAGTGCCAGCCAAACAGAAACGAGTATTTTACATATTTTGGATGTCAGAAATCGTAACTGACGTTTTATGGATGTTTTTTTTCCCCCAAAAGGTATTGCGACGTGTATTGGAATAAGTCTATAGGGGTAACCTTAACCCAGACAAACATTAAGCTGGACTACGCCAGCAGGAGGCGCTGAAGTGCACCCATTATGGAAAGTTAGCTATAGCTAGGTGACTAGCCTCTTAGCGGAAAGTTAGCTACATTAACCTCGACTGCATTTAGGGTGCACAGGATATTTAACGTCTAATCACATCTTTGCTTTACTACTCAACTTTTATTATGTCTTGGACGTCTTGTCAGGTTGTGTCATGTTCACCAAAACAAGTGTTCGAAAAACATAACTCATCATGAATAAATGATCATTATTATGGAAGTGTAATATACGCGGCACGTACGCAATCTTTTCTGACTCGACGCTCGTAACGAGCTCGGCAGGTTTTACTGCACCGCTGGATCTCTGCTGATCTGAGCATGTGTATAAACTGTAGGATTATTATGTACAGATGCTGTAATAAACTCACTAATTAATTAGTCTCGCACTGCACAAAATGGAGTTTCTTATTGGTAAGATGCTTTTTTCTTTCTGTCTGCTGTCTGCTCGGGTTTCTAAATGTCCCAGAACACAGATTATTAAATCAGTGCAACATAAACAAAACTAGATATGAATTTCTTATTCCTACAGTACCTGACAACCAGGTTTGTGTGTGTGAAAGAGCGAGAGTGAACACTACACATCACATCTATCCTCACAGCACTGCACCGCTTCCGCCCTACGCACCATAACATCCGAGTGATGGTGAGGAAGTCCGCTCACGCAGCGTCATATCACTAGGATGTTAATTAGCGTTTGGGACACGCCCTTATTCTATAACTCTCTCTTTCTCTCTCTCCATTATAACTGTTCATACACACAGGACACGGTTCACGTTTGCATAATTCTCTACTGTTTGTTTAGTTTAACTCATCCACCTATCTCAGAGGGAAAGTGTGGGACGGGAGACGGCTGGTCACGCGGTCAGCAGCGCGTCTTGTAGATGCCTGCTAATATTTGTATACAGTTGGTATGTATGTATAGTGTTATAGATGTGTTATAGACATGTTATAATCGAACCCCCAGGGAAGACGGCTGCTATTTTTTGCCTCGGCTCTGGTACGTGTCTGAGCAGCTGCACGGTGACGGAGCAGTTACTTAGGCTTCATGCAGAGAAAGTTAGGGCTTATTCAGCTGTACACATGTCCCTTGATGATAACCGCACTGAGACACCTCCCTCACCGTGATGACTGAGGGAAGAAAAAAGATCCGGGTTCCGATCTCCACACGGTTCTGGAGATATAATCATCATTATCGTAATCATAAGTAATCATTTACATATCAGAAGTGATTGGTGCAAAGCTGTGGAGCTTAATTAGTGACATCACAACCCGAGTTGACGTGTAGCCCCGCCCACAAATCAGTTTTACACCAAGCTATGTTCCTACACCAAGAACGGAGGAGACATGAGTTATCTGGACAGGACATCAAGATGCCGCCACATCGAGCCAGAGATATTCAACACTACACTGACCCGAAAAACAAGATGGAAGACACGGGCCATGTTCCAATATGGTCTTTTACTCGCCCTGGTCCACTTCCCCTAGCATTTTCACCCTTGGTTGGTTGAGTTCTGGATGCTGTGTTCACATAACTGTACATCTGTAAATAGCATATCTGTACATAAATAATCCTGTCTATTATTGCTATGTCTTTAGTACTGTATTATATTTACAACCCCGATTCCGAAAAAGTTGGGACAGTATGGAAAATGCTAATAAAAACAAAGTGGAGTGATGTGTAAATGGTCTTTGACTTATATTTAAACAAAACACGTATAAAGACGAGGTATTTGACGTTTAACGTAATCAACTGCATCATTTTTTGAAGATAAACGTTTATTTTGAAATTGATGCATGCAACACATTCCAAAAAAGTTGGGACAGGAGCAATTTAGAACTAATAGCGATGTGACGAGTTGAAATAAGAAGGTGATGTGAAACAGGTGAGGCAATCGTATAATCATAATATATAAGGAGCCTCCAAAAAAGGCCTAGTCCTTCAAGAGCAAGGATGGGTCATGGCTTGCCAATCTGCCAACAGATGCATCAGAGAATAATCCAACACTTTGAGAACAACATTCCCCAAAGACAAATCAGTAGGATTTTGGGCATTTCACCTTCTACAGTGCACAATATAATTAAAAGATTCAAGGAATATGGTCAAATCTCAGTGCATAAAGGGCGAGGCCGAAAACCACTTCTGAATGCATGTGATCTCCGATCCCTCACTTTTTTGGAGTTTGTTGCAGTCATCAGATTTGAAATTAGTGTATACTTTCAAAAATAAATTAAATTCACAAAGTAAAACGTCAAATGTGTTTTCAATATAGTACAACGTGAACTGAATTTTCAAATGACTCTTTTTGTTTGTTTGTTTGTTTTGCATTTTCCATACTGTCCCAACTTTTTTTGGTATTGGGGTTATAAGTTGATTACTTATTTTTTTATATTGTGAGATATTCCTTTTTTTCTGCTCTGGAAGCTCCTGTTGCCAAGACAAATTCCATTTGTGTGTAAACATATTTGGGAATGTCGTGGAAATTAGACAGCACTCGCAGACTCGTCCTCTGAAGGTAAAAAGGTTTATTACAGAAAGATTGTTAATACAGGATACAATAAAGTAGGATAGAATAATGAGAGCGCTCTGAATCACTTGTGCTAAACCACTACTATATATATGAAAAGCAGAGCATGACACACTTCTGTGTACCGATAAGAAGCAGTTTGAGGCATGACGATGTGATGTGCAGACGAACCTTGAACAGAAGAACATGTTTGTGTCTCTGTAAGCAGATAAACATGCTGTACTGATCTAAGTGACATGACATGGCCTTCTTAGGTATTATCCTCTGATGAGAATGAAACAGAACAAGAACAAAACTATTACAAAGTAAAAATGAGTAATTTCCCTTACATTTCCCCCATTTTATCATTACAACATAGGCTAACTAAAATTAACAGAGAAATTACAATGCTATGAATACATCAGAACTTCAGAATCCTTTCACGGTTCAACTGAATTCATCATGAAACACATAATGAAGGCGCTAAGGTTGTTTTTGCGGATATAAACTATCCTGTAGTCAAGCAAGCTCATTAAGGGTGAAATGAGAATCATCATGGTCAAAGGAATATTTACATTAGGTATGAAATGGATGTCAATGGGTCGTCATCGTCAGTGTCGCTGGGAGAATCTGATACCCAGTCAGGTTTAGGATACAAGTCAGGTTGGTTATCATAGGGATAGTAATCAGTCTTTGTCAACATCAGCATTTGGTCATTACTGATTTCAACGAGAGTGAGAGACTGCTCCGAACGAGAGAAACAATACAAGGCAAGATGAGCAAGACAAGAAGAATTATTGCACCTATTGGTAGACAGATGGTTAATATCCACGAGCCTTATCACCCGAGTACTGAGTTCAGCCAATCAAACCCCGTGTCGCTAGTCTGTGGAGGATTGCGTATCGCAGACCGCATGTGTTCAATGATAGAGTAACCATCATGTGTCTGCATGACGAGGGGATGTGTGACGTTGTGTGGGTAGCACTGTTGGCAATGATTCTTCTGACGAAAGGCGATACAGAACGGTT
Organism: Ictalurus furcatus; assembly: GCF_023375685.1. Classification (NCBI taxonomy): domain Eukaryota; kingdom Metazoa; phylum Chordata; class Actinopteri; order Siluriformes; family Ictaluridae; genus Ictalurus; species Ictalurus furcatus. The sequence goes on from NC_071261.1 coordinate 13,073,002, forward strand.
TACAGAGGCGGCCAATATCTTGGCATACGGGCTTTTAACTACTAATTGTTGTCCAATCTGCAGCAATAGTCTACTAAAGAACTTTGTGGGCTAATGTGGGACCTAAAGAAATCACGTTGCCTTAGGCATTTAGTCCCATCACCACGATCAGCTAAATACCAACTTTGGGTAAAAGTGTGTGTATCATGTACTCTTTCTCCCGTAACGATGTGATTGGCGTGATTGATCAATAAGTCTTCCACCCAATAAACTTCAATATCACGCTTTGGTTTATCTTTCCAGCTTAAGGGTCTACCCCCGGACCCCCAGTGTTGTCGGGAAAGGTCCCAGTGATTTGTGATTTATTTCTATGACAGGGTTTACTAACAGATACCACCTATACCAGGAGAAGGGTGCACGATTAGGAATAGGTTTGTATGTATGAGTGGATGTGCAGGTCGACATCTAATGATTTGTGTCTAGTCTGCAACAGTAGTCTGTGGTCAGGGTGCTTTGGGGCGTAACAGGTACGGTAGCAAAGTCACGTCATCTAACCCCTGTCCTGATTATGTGGCTATATAGTACGCACTAATGAAGTTCAGTCCTCTGTACAGTTTCCGTGTCGTCAACATTTTCTCCAAAAACTACATGTCCATGATTTCGCAGGCTACTAGATACCACTTGGTGTCTTGTATTGTGTAACCACAAGGAACTGGTGTGAGAATGTGTGTTTGAGTGCAGTGTGTCATGTGTGTGGGTGTGTATATGCAGATCGTCGCTCGGGAGCAACGGTCCTCCTAGAGGCCTCTTGATAGAGAATCACTTTCTAGTCCTCCTGTCGAAGTCCTGTCTTCTCCAGCTCATTGCTCGGCTCTGGCACGCTCCTACAGTGGCTGGTGTGCACCAACGTATCTCTCTGGCTGACCTTTACCACGGAGTAAGTGATGAAAAGGATCTAGAATGGCCCTGACCACCGTGGCTTGTTCCATCTGGTCCTGCGGAAGTCCTTGATCATGATCCACTCTCCAGGCTTCAGATCATGCAGCGGGCCCGTGACTGGAGCTGGAAGTGCTGCCTTTACCTGCTTGTGGATAGAGTGCAGAGCAGAGGACAGGGTTGCACTGTAATTTAACATTGCATCATCACATGCTGCAGCGTCGGGAAGAGGAGCTGTCACAGGTCCAATTCCTGTGTGTGGAGGTCTCCCAAACAGTATCCCAAAGGGGCTAAGCCCATCCTAAGCCTGCTTCAGAATAGCATTTGCTCAATCTGTTTTTTAGTGTCCAATTTTCTCTCTCTACAACCCCACAACTAGCTGGATGATATGCACAGTGCTGCTTTAAGTCAATACCCAAATATTCACCCACCTACTTAAGGGCATGGCTCACAAAAGGTGTGCCATTATCACGAGATTTTTTGTGGGAGTTCCCCATCTAGGAATTACTTCTCTAAGCAACACCTTTGCTACCGTGTCTGAGTCCTGTTTGGACATAGGGACATGGCCTTCTCTACCTTCAAACCGCAACCCATGTTATGAGTTGCGCAAACAGCGTTATAAATTTTTTTTTTTTAAAGAGTAATTAGAGAAACCACTGCTTTATTGCAGCTATCATTCCCCCTTTTGAAGTATGGACCCTGCCATGCATTAACTTTGAAGACAAGGACAGCCCTGGGGCACCGCCAAACTCCGTCAACAACCGTGCAGCCTACTTTGCGCCACACAGCCTTTTTCTCGTCCGCGTAGCCCGTGCTTGGAGGTCTGAAAGCTGTAAAGAAGGAGTAATTATTTTCTTTTGCGTTTTGGGACCATAGATGCAGCTGCTTGCTTTGCTGCACTGTCCACTCGAGCGTTTCCTAGGAAAACAGGGTCTAATTTATTAATGTGTGCATCACATTTGCATACTGCAATAGTTTTGGGGAGTAGGACTGCATACAGCAGCTCAGAGACTAGTTTGTGGTGGGCTATGTGTGTTCCTGAACTCGTCAGGAAGTTCCTGTGTTTCCAAATTGTCCCCAAATCAGGTACTACCTCAAAAGGCATATCTACTGTCTGTGTAGATATTTACTGACTGTCCCTCAGCATGTCTTCATGCCTCTATGAGGGCATATAGTTCAGCTGGTTGTGCTGAAAGGTTTGAGGGGAGATTTCCTGACAGACCATCTCGTGTGCGGTTACTACTGCATAGCCCACTCGATTTTTACCTGTCTCTGGATCACGTGACGCAGACCCGTCCACAAAAAGGATCAGTTTTCTTATAGAACATCCTTCAGGTCAACTCTAGGGGAGCAGTTCATTAGTCAGTACAACACAGTCATGTGGTTCCCCGTCTCCCTCTGTTGGAAGAAGAGTAGCAGGGTTAAGGACAGTACATCGTACTGTACTGTACTGTTAAGGACAGTACATTCGGCATGTCTAGTAGTATAGTGTTATGGTGCAGCCACCGTTGGGTGGACAGGTGGGAGGTCTTTTGTTCAAGCATGAGTAATGACACTTCATGTGGTACCAGAAGGGTCAATTCTGAGTAACCTACCAGGTCTCTGGATGCCACCACAGCTTTCACAGCTGCTGCTACTGCATGTACACACAGGGAAACTCTGCAGCGACTGGATCCAACTTACCTGAGAATGAGCTGTCCAACCTGTCGCATATGCCATCTCTCTGAGTGGTGCTTCTAGACTGGAATAGTTTAGAATGAAAGTTCTGCAATACGAACACATACCTAGGAAACATAGAACCTGTTTCTTCGTCAGATAGAACCTGTTTATTCGTCAGGGGCTTGGGAATCTTCTGGATTGCAGATACTCTGTCAGGTGAGAGTTTCTTTCCCTTTGCAGAAATGTCATGACCCAAGAAATCTCACTTCTTGTTGTACATACTGTAATTTGGAGAGACTGGCTTTGTGGCCTTCTTTGGCAAGATGCTGCAACAATTTAATGGTGTCAATTTCACACTGTGCCCGGGAGAAAGCATTAGAGGTGCTAAGCTGGCCTTTAGCATTTGGCTGTATATCATTGATGACTCACAATATCCCTTAACTATCCCTTGATTGTCTTTATCAAGAGGCATACTGAAAAATGCATTAGCTAAATCTACGACTGAAAACCATTCGGTATTTGCTGGAACCTGGCTTAATATAGTGTAAGAATTTGGCACGTCTGGAGCTCTCTGTTTTACTGCTGCATTAACCGCTTGCAAATTTTCTACAAATCTCCATTCATCAGGTTGCAGGGTTTTTTTTTGCTTCTCTCACTGGAAATATTGGAGTGCGCACTGACGAATCAGGACAGGGAGCAACGACCCCTGCCTTCAATAGTGAATTGAAGTCTGGTCTAATGCGCTTAATAGCTTCTGATTTAAGAGGGTATTGAGATTGTCTGGGCCTAAAGTCAGATTTGGGTGTGATCACGACTGGTGGTGCACTTCTAATCAGGCCTACATCATGTTTCCCTTGGGCCCACAGCCTGAGAGGCACCTTCTTCAATTGTGGGTGTGGGGTGTGGGGCTTGTCCCAAGGTTCAGAAACATTCCCTTGTCATGACATATTACATCCAGGTTAATCGTGCACATTTCCAGAAAGAATTTTTTATAAACTCCCAGCGTCGGGCTGTACCATATGTTGGAGGTAGGTTCATGTTCCCAATCTGTAATTCTTTCACTCTCACATAATTTGACCCATGGCCCCACATCTTTCCACTGTTTGCTCTTTATTTTGGCTAATGAGACATGAGGTGCTGATTCTGGGACAAAAAATACATGCAACTGCGTGTCACTCAATTTGACTGAACATGCACAAAATTTGTCACACCGATATAGTGTCTTTAGGTACAGCTCTTCGCTTTCTGGGATATACATAAACCATTCTTTTTCAAAATCAGTATCTCTCCCTTCTTGCACTCGTGCTGTGCAATGAAGGGCAGAGGACAGCATAAAATCAACACACTTGTCCTTCATCTTATCATGTGCCAATGTCAACAAAGGAGCACAGACTCTAGACTTGTTATGCATGGACCATTGATAAACACAGAGCTCTGTTTCTTTCACAAACGGAGTTCCCAATCAGTTATTGTTATTCCCTGAGGTGAGGAGATCAAATTTAAGTGTAAAACACACATTAAGTCCCTGCCCAGTAGATTGAATGGACATGAAGACGAAATTAGGAATTGGTGGGTTACTCTTTTCGCATTTTCACATTCACAAATTAACGGTTCAGAGAAACGTTCTAATACTGAATCTCCTGCCCATGAAGTGCAGTGACCATGAACTCATTTTTGGGGATTCTTTTAGTTCACCGTGCTTTATTACTGACTATGTTGCTCCTAAATTTACCAAGAATGTGACACTTTGTCCATTAACTACAAGAGATATACAAGGTAACTGTGTAAAAGGAGAGGCATTATACTTTAAAAGGTTAAGGCTCATGACTGGTTCAGACATTTGTGAATTGTCAGTCTGACTAATGTTGGATGTGGTTGTGTGCATATATTCCTGTTCTTTGTGAGCTAACTGATATTTTGGGTGTCTGATGTCACCTCTTTTGTTCCCAGGTGCCTCACCCTTAGCTTAGCTCCGCCCGTCAGTTCGTGTCTGCTCTGGACAGTCTCTTGCAAAATGTCCAACTTTTCCGCAGATAAAACATGTGAAGTTGTATCTGTGGGGGTTGCCACCTGGCCTTCCTTGTCTGTGTGCTTTTGGTTTTCCTCTCCTCTCCATCTTTCTTTCCTTTGCCTCTCGTAGGAGCTTCTCCGCGTGGTTTGCATACCTTTCCACTTGTGTGAGGCTTCCGGTGTCCCAGGTGATACGTTGTTGTTTGATTATAGCTGCAATTTCTGGTTTCATGCCATTCATAAAGCTGTTTCTGAGATGTGCCTCCCATGCTGTGATGGCCGCCTGGCCATCTGCCAGAGCGTCGAGATTCTCCAACCCTGAGTTTGCGTCATGGATCTCAGTGAGCCTGGACAGGTACTGTGATACAGTCTCTGAATCTTGCTGCTTGCACTTTGCTTTTTTTGTCATGTCCATTCGCACAGGAAAGGTGTTCGTCAGCCTCTGCTGGAGTGCCGCAATTTGTGCTCTGTACCTTGCGTTGACTTCATCATCCCACCGTGTGTTGATCAGGCAGATATCATCCTCTGAGAATTCAGATGAAACCTTGACCCAGTCCATGCCAAGTTTTGCCATGAGCAGTCATTGTAGTTCATGAGTGGTGGGTCTGAATTCTCTGCAGAATATCTGAAGTTCATCCCCAAACTTTCATCCTCCTACTTCGCGGAGCGCCGGCAGATGCGTCATGCTGCTCCTGATGTCTTCCAATGTCCAGGGTCTGTGAATTAGCATGGGGCCTCCTTCTCTGGCCACTTCTAGCATTGGGGCATTTACCACTGCGTGCACTGTCCCTTCTTTGTCTGATTTTGTTGGTCTGAAGCCCTCAGGCAGCAATGTTGTTGGTCCCTTCACTTGGGATCTCATGTGTAACGCCAGTGGTGAAGTTAGGATGGCTGGAGCATAGTTCGGTGGGGGTTGGTGGCTCAGTTCTGACAGGTTCAGATGGATTGGCGTAGGCTGGGCCGCTTCATCGTGCGGAGGTGCCTCTGAAACGGCAGGTTCCTCCCACCTTACTGGCTGTGGGCGTAGCGGTGGGGCGGAGTCCAGGTCGGGATCGGCTTTCTGCAATTTAGCACACTGAGAAACAGATGAAGGCCCTGCCTGACATTTTTTCTCTCTTTTATGTGCCTTGCTCTGCCATTCAGCAAATGCCTTCCAGTCAGCCAAAAACTGTGCTTATTTTTTTTTACTTTTAGAAATATCTCTCTTCTTTGCTTCCAAATTAAATTTCTGTTGTTCCAACTGTCTAAGACAAAACTACCTTTTTCTGGGAAAGCACATTCTTTAACGCATACATCATATTGGTTCAAACATCCTTCCCCATAATTCACACGCATAAATGTGATATTAGGATCAACATATGAGCACACTGTCACAGGATGTGCTTTGCTACACGTTTTCCCCATATTTTATTTTATTTTATTTTATTTACAGCTTCTAAAATAATTATAATTATTTTATTTTTTATCTCAGTAGAATTTACTTGTGCATTAAATTTGCCAAATGTATCATGTTCCGCTGATATGATGGAATGAGTCAATGGGGCATGCCACTTGATAATAATTGCGCCTCTTGCACTTCTTAATAAGTACTCTCTTTACTTATTTATTGCTCGAACCGGACTCGTTCCGTTAGCAAAAATTTTTACCGTTATTATCTCTCTCTACATATACCCGTCAGTATGTATCTAGTTTTGAAGCCGTGATCTAAGAAACACCAATATCTCTGCCGTCGCAGAGGTGAAGTTCCTGGAACTTCTCATAAGAAATCACTCCATGTAATACTTCTCTCAATGTAATACATGCATTTCTTATATCATTGACTCCCTTCCATACAGACAGCAATACACTATGACTTCATAATATTCTAATTCTAAATCATTGACTCCCATCCATAGAGACAGCAATACACAATGACTTCATAAAATTCTAATTCTAATTCTAAATTCTTGATGTGTCCTACCAGTCAGTGGTAAGGCTACATCGGTCTTTCGCTTTGCACAATAAAGGTCAAACTGCCTGCGTGACAACACGGCTTCAGGGTGAATCTTTTCCACGGGCATAGTCCGGTTTGCTTGTTGTCCAGAAAAGCTGAAAAAACTCGGACAGCCCAGCCAGGAGACGCCAAATTAGACAACACTCGCAGACTTGTCCTCTGAAGGTAAAAAGGTTTATTACAGAAAGATTGTTAATACAGGATAGAATAAAGCAGGATAGAATAATGGGAGCGCTCTGAAACACTTGTGCTAAACCACTACTATATATATGAAAAGCAGAGCATGACACACTTCTGTGTACCGATAAGAAGCAGTTCAAAGGGTCTTGGAAGACGTGCAGACGAACATGTTTTAAACATCCATTCTACCACTTACTCCTTCTTCAGGGTCACAGGGGAACCTGGAGCCAATCCCAGGCAGCATCAGGCACAACGCAGGGTACAACCTGGACAGGGTGCCAGTCCATCGCAGGGCACAATCACATACACATTCACACACTATGGACACTTTAGACACGCCAATCAGCCTACCATGCATGTCTTTGGACTGGGGGAGGAAACCAGAGTACCCCTACAGCACGGGGAGAACATGCAAACTCCGCACACACATGGCCCCGGTGGGAATCAAACCCCCGATCCTGGAGGTGTGAGGCAAATGTGCTAACCACTAAGCCACCGTGCGCCCTAAGCAGATAAACAGTCTGTACTAATCTAAGTGACATGACATGTCCTTCTTAGGCATTATCCTCAGATGAGAATGAAACAGAACATAACTATTACAAAGTAAAAATGAGTGATTTCCCTCACAGGAATAAAGCTCATTCTAAAGCACATCTCTCTGAAATACAGTCTCCTCTTATTTGAGATATTTAGGTGTAAACATATTGTGACTGTAATTTCGGTTTATTTTACTCTGATTTACTTGAGCGGGAGTGCTGTAGAGTATTTGTTGTTTTTCCTGCAGGATTTCGATGGACATTCACGCTTCATCCCATGCTCCCTCCCGGAAGAGGAAGAGAGACGACTCCAACGGAGAGACGGAGGAAGGAGAGACGACGGCCAGATATAAACACCACACTGTGGTAATAACGCAGGGCTTTAAAAAGAGACGCTGTGCAAGCGATTTCCTTTACAAACCTGCACAATACAAACCATTAGAAATTCAGATTCAAAATGACTCCAAACAGAAATATTCTGGGACTTACGGTTCTTATGGTTTTACAATTTTAAACATTAAGTACAACATTTTAACATTAATTTAATTTTACAGCAGCTCATTTAAAGAAAAAAAGACATAATATACGCACAGAAAAGCGTACTGTTGCATCATTTATCACAGTACTGATATTATATCATCATCATCATCATCATGGGGGTTTCTGGGGCAGATCAGGAAAATGCTAATATTTAACACAAAAAAACAAAAACTACACACTTCATTTTATCTAATGAATGAAAAAACAACATGTGGGAATTATTTTTTTCTTTTCTTTTGGTTTAGGCCAGGGGTGTCAGATGTACGGCCCTCGGGCCAAAACCGGCCCGTAGGGGGTTCAATCCGGCCCGCAGGATGAATTTTGAAAGTGAACAAAATGCATAAAAGACACAAACTATAAATTTTTAATAAAATAGTATTCCTAAATTATCCGCTACGGGCGCACTGTTTTAGTCAGAGTAGAAGACGCGGCACAACCCTGGGACTCAGACCAAACAGCAGATGGTAGTAATGCGCCTTCTGCTGTTTGTTATTACAGTGTAGTCTACCCTATTTTCTACTCGCCCCCACACCCTCGTTAGCCAAAATGTCTTTGTCAAAAAGGAGAAAAGTTGATAGAGTGTAGAGTTTTCCAAGAAAATGGAGTGCAATACTATAATTTTCAGTTCCAAATATCTGTGACTTAAAGTTTTAAACACTGTGACCAGTTGTAATGATATGTTTTGTAAAAGGATATTTAATTAAATATGAAGATTTTCCTAATGTACTTGTACTTCTTTGCACGAAAACAAAGGGAAAAACATGGACTTATTATTTATAGGTAATTATTTTACTTGACATCTAATTATGCTGTATGTGGCCCCTGAACTAAAATGAGTTTGACACCCCTGGTTTAGGCTCTAAGAGATCCGGCTCCATATGCCGATCAGCTCAATTCGTTGGAGGATCAGCCATATGAACGCGTCAGCATGGAGGAGGCTCGAAGGGGAACACCACGTAAGTCTCACACACACACACACACACACACACACACACACACACACACACACAGTGATATAACACAACGCTTGCACAGGCTATGCTCAAGTTGACTATTGATGTGTTTTATGTGTGTGTGTGTGTGTGTGTGTCTGTGTTAGCTGACAGGCCGGTGAGGGTGTACGCAGACGGCATCTTCGACATGTTTCATTCAGGACACGCCCGCGCCCTCATGCAGGCCAAAGACCTCTTCCCCAACACACACCTCATCGTCGGAGGTACACACTGACCTTAAATACCGAGTGTGTTGATAAAGTGTGTGTGCGACAGACTGATAGAGTTATGATTGTGATGTGTGCAGTGTGCAGTGACGACCTCACACACAAACTGAAGGGCTTCACCGTGATGAACGAGGAGGAGCGCTACGACACCGTCACACACTGCCGCTATGTGGACGAGGTGGTGCGCAACGCGCCATGGACCCTCACGCAAGACTTCCTCACCAAACACCGGGTGTGTGTCTGCCACATTTACTGAAGGATCACACACACAAACACATCATCGTGGGCAATCTAGAATAGTTCCCTAAGTACACACACACACACACACACACTACTGTATAGATACTACATTATAGTACTTCCAGTAATGCAGCTCAGCCACTGCAGCGCCTCAGCTATGGGGTGCCATTATTTCTGTCCTGACTGATTTTAATTATCTGAATTTATGGATTTCCTTCATGACATAATGATATGAAACTTGTCTGTGCAGAGTGTTATACTGGAGCTCTAACCTGCGTGTGTGTTCTCAGATTGACTTTGTTGCTCATGATGATATCCCATACTCCTCAGCAGGGAGTGATGACGTGTACAAACACATCAAAGAGGCAGGTGAGGGAAACACACACACACACACACACACACACACACAGTGTTTATTCAGAAAATAAATTCCTTTCCACTCCCCTTTATTCCGTCTCGTATACGTACACGTGTTTATTATGTATGTTCAGGTATGTTTGCTCCGACCCAGCGCACCGAGGGCATTTCTACCTCCGACATCATCACACGCATCGTCCGCGACTACGACGTGTATGTGAGGAGAAACCTGCAGCGCGGCTACACGGCCAAAGAGCTCAACGTCAGCTTCATCAACGTGAGTCTTACCTCATCTTGACCTGCCCACTACACTACACTACACTTCTCTCTCTCTCTCTCTCTCTCTCTCTCTCTCATACACACACACACACATACACATACATCACAACGCTGCGTGTTTGCTCTCCGGCCACAGGAGAAGAAGTACCACCTGCAGGAGCGTGTGGATAAGGTGAAGCAGAAGGTGCGAGACGTGGAGGAGAAGAGCATCGACCTGATCCAGAAGTGGGAGGAGAAATCTCGGGAGTTCATCGGAAACTTCCTGCAGATGTTTGGGCCTGAGGGAGCACTGGTGAGTCGCGCCGCCTATAAGAGGAAAAACCTTCGTATCCTACGTTGCGTAAACGTCCATATAAGGAAATCGGCTAATGTGAATGTTTACGTGTTACTCTGTCGGGTTTAAATCACTTACGCATTTGAATTACAACAAGCGTTTTGTTGCTCCGTATTAAAGTATGGAATAAATCCGTAAATGAAGACCGATCGGGTAATCTGTTTAGTGAAGAGAAAAGTAACGGCACCCTATAAAAGGAGTTCGACTTAGTGTGTGCTCTTTCACCGTTTCCGCTCTTTCTGAGTCTTTTATAGAGATTTGTGGGCGTGGTTAAATGTAAATATACTTGTGGTGACGATACGCAAACTTTTGTCAGGAATCTGGCAGGAATTTTAGCTCATTCACATAATACTTTACTAAAATATTGTTTTTTCCCCCCCGCCTGCGTGTGTGTGACACCCCGCGCCAAGCACCCAGAGCACATCACCACCCATAGTCAGAACATCAGCGAGGACAAGGAGGACGACGGAGATTAAGAAGGAGCACGTCGGACGCTGTGTGTGGAAATGCAGTCTGCTCAGGTTTCTAAATGTCCCAGAACACAGAAGATTAATAAATCAGTGCAACATGAACAAAACTAGATATTAATTTCTTATTTCTACCTGACAACCAGGTGTGTGTGTGAAGGTCCATTTTATTTTATGAAATAAGTAAAAATAATGGAACAGGGCTGTGGAGGTCACCCTGTCGGACTGCTCATAATAGGTGGTGAACAGCGGAACAGGCCCCCCCCCAAAAGATCATCCAGGTTGGGGGTGTACACTGGACTTCCAAACTCCTTTATAAGCAGTCCCACAAACTGAGTTACATTGTTAAGTTCACTGGATCCTGTACTGGCCAAACACTCCCCCTACCGTCGGGCTGGGCCGAAGAACTGGGACAAAATGAACCCTAGCTACTACCTCTTGTCAGGCTTGGGGTTCGCCAGGCTCGAAAAATATAACTGGCAGTCGAACAGGAAATATTCGGGGTAGCCAAAAAATCCATCATAAGGAATCTGGGAGAGCCATGGCAGTCCATTGAGGAAACATGAGGAGTTGAATCTCGGCACAGTGTTTTTTTTTTATTACCTTAGCGTGACGTCTCCTTCGCTTTCCTGCTGCATCCATGTTGGAGGTGAATTATCTGTCATGTAATGGTTTTAAAGATGGCTGCAAGTTCAGTTAAGAGCTTTATTGAAGAGAGAGAGGCAGACAAATCCAGATCCGGACTTTTGTTTGTTTTGCATGTGCATTGTGTGGATTATTTCACTTTTTTTCCCTTCATCTTCAACATTTTCAGTTTTTGGACTCTTTTGGATACTTTTGTGTGTGTGTGTGTGTGTTGTTGTTTTTTTGCTGCTTGATGCTTCTCTGGCTGTCAGCCTGCAGCGAGCGCTCTCCCTGACTTGTCCACTACTTCCGGCTCGGCTGGTGAGTGAGATAACGCTCTCTGTATCAGTTGTGCTGATTGTTTGGATGGGTTGCCATCCCCTTGGTGAGCTGTATATTGGTGGTGTGATAGCCAGAATCTGGCTAACGTGGTATCGCTGGTGGGCCGGATCATACCTGTAAGCGTAAATATGCCTTGGGCAGTTGCTCCCTTTCGTCATCATGTTTCGTGATAGAACTGAAATGGAGATCGGATACTCACCATCCCAACTCAGGGCTTTGAAATGCCGTCCACGTTTTGATTCTGCAACATACGAGTACTGTCAGACGCTTGGAATTACTCATCGTCCACAATATACACACAGCTCATCCAGAGTATCCCTGAACACTCACTGCTCAATTCCTGGTACTATCACATGCATCTGGTCTAACAACATGGCCCAGCCTAAATCCAAGGCACCATCTAGTGACTGGCTCCTTTATGACCTCGCAGACTATTACACGTCTTGCTCTTGGAGTGATCTTTGCTGGTCTCCACTCCTGAGGAGGGTAATAATGGTCTTGAATTTCCTCCATCTGTGGATTGGTGGAGTCCAAACTCTTTAGAGATGGTTTTCTAACCTTTTCCAGCCTGATGAGCTTCAACAACTCTTTTTTTGAAGTCCTCAGACATCTTGCTCATGCCACTTCCACAAACGTGTTGTGAAGATCAGACTCTGATAAACCCCTTATCTTTAAATAAAACAGGGAGTCACTCACACCTGATTGTCATCCGATTGATAGAAAATACCTGACTCTAATTTCACCTTCACATTAATCTGCTAATCCTAGAGGTGCACATACGTTTGCCACACACACATATAATATTGGATCATTTTCCTCAATAAATGACCAAGTATAATAATTTTTTCTCATTTGTTTAACCGGGTTCTCTTGGTCTACATTTTGTCACGTTGCTCGCCTCCATCCCTTCATTAGCCTCAAAGACACTGAAACACTTATTCACGCATTTATATCCTCAGGGCTTGACTACTGCAATGCTCTCTTCACTGGTTTACCTGCGAATTCTACTGCTAGGGTGCAATATATTCAAAACTCAGCTGCTAGACTAGGTACACATACCGATCATGTAACAACTCGGTGTCGGAGATTTAACAAACGACGCGAAGTCTGACTGTTGCTCTAAAGCTAATGTGTGTGTATATACAGTGCAACTCATTTAAAAGGTAAGAGATGTGGCTGTGTTTACCATTCATGCTCTGGGCAGCCATTTTGATTTGACGTTGAGGGAGTTTTCTAGGTAGGTGTTATGGGTTTTAACCATGTGGATGCAGAGAGGAATAAGACACAGTTTTGCATTTTTTAATATATTTGTATATACGTTTACTGTTAGAGACAGCGATATCAGAGAGAGAGAGAGAGAGAGAGAGAGAGAGAGAGAGAGAGAGAACATTACACATCACATCGATCCTCACAGCACTGCACCGCCCTACACGCCATAACATCCGAGTGACAGTGAGGAAGTCCGCTCATGCAGCGTCATATCACTAGGATGTTAATTAGCGTTTTGGACACGCCCTTATTCTATAACTCTCTCTTTCTCTCTCTCCATTATAACTGTTCATACACACAGGACACGGTTCACGTTTGCATAATTCTCTACTGTTTGTTTAGTTTAACTCATCCACCTATCTCAGAGGGAAAGTGTGGGATGGGAGACAGCTAGTCACGTGGTCAGCAGCGCGTCTCGTAGATACCGCTGCGGCCGATGTAGCGAACCCATTTGATGACGTCATGGTCGCTGTAGTTCAGCTTGGATTCGAACACCTTCAGATAGCGAACCTTCAGACCAGATGGAGCGAACGGAACCTGAGGAACAAAACAGAAGATCTAGACATGTAGAAATGTTTTTTATCAACCTTTTTTACACATCAAATTATAAATAGAAACTACAGCAAACACAACATGTTTAATATTAGATAATGAAGTACGAGACGTTTCTGATGATAAATAAAAGCTGTTTATCAGCCAGGGCCATCATTAGCGAGTTAAAAAGATCTATTTGTATGAATATGCAGTATGTGAATATTAATAAGCATATAAAAGGTATGAACGTTAGCATCTCTCACCTCAAAGTTCATTGAAATGGGAGGACGAGCCCACTTCTTCTTATCGTTGGTGGGCAGCAGCTCGATCTCAGCGCTGATCTGAGACTCCTTCATTCCAGCCATGCGCTTAATCCTGATCACAAGGAGGGTCAAAAACTCAGACACTATCTCACACACACACACCTGAGTCATAAAAGGAACAGTACTCATCACTGACTTCCACACAATGGCGTTCTCACTGGCCTTGTACTTGGCTTTGCCTTTCATGCAGATCACCTGCACGCCGCTCGTGTTCAGAGGGGTGGGGATGCGCACCTGGAACCACGAGCTGCCCGTTAACGGTGAATCGTTCAGCGGGATGTATTTATTAAAATAAATAAATAAATAAATAATGATAATAAAAAACCAACACAAAATGCAATTGAACTCACCTCAATCTTCTGTGCCAGTAAGGATGGTTTGAAGTTGGACTTGATGACGACTTTGACCTCCAGCTTGGTGCGCCCGACCTCACGGACCAGCGGGATGACGCGGAATGGCAGGATGATGTCCTTAGTGGTGCGATACCTGCAGGAATCCAGGGAGAGTTTTACCGGAGCCTTAATCAGCCACGTGAGGGGAAAACTCTGACCGAGGAAATGTGACGGTCACACTGACCTCATGAGCTCGTACTCGCCATCTGGGGGGATGAAGCTGATGCTGCGCTCCGAGTCGAACTTGCTGAGACGGACACACTGGTGGAAGGTGCAGTCATCGATGGCGATGGACTGCTTTCCGCTGCTGAAAAACACACAATGTATGTAACATTTGTTTCTACTTATTTATTTCTGTAGTTCTTCTCTAACTTCTGTAGCCAATACTTTAGCAATACAAATGTTTATCTGACATGCCAATAAATCAACCTTCTGACAGGCAGACAGGGAGGGAGTGTTTCAGCCCTGCTCCCTCACACGGCATAGTGCATTTCATTTCCTGTAAATAAACTAAATGTATATTATCACCGTGAAAGTTAAACAGGTCCTAGTTACCTCTTCCCGGTGTCATCGCCCGCGGCGGCTTTCCCCTGCTTGTCAATGACGATCTTGTCGTTCATGCCGAACTTGCACTCGGGCATCCCACTCAGGTAGCTCTTCATCACCACGCGACCCGACACGTGCGCGCTCAGCACCTGACCTGCAGCAGCACACAAGCAGGAATATACAACACCTGTTAGACTAGCATGTAAAGCCATGTTACCCTCAACACGACTGCTCTAAACGTATTTTTTTTTTAAAGTCACGCACTTGTATTGATGCTCGGTTGTGATCATTATGCACGGTGTCTCAACATACCAGGAGCATACTCAGGTAGGGGGCGTGGCCGAAGGTTTAAAGGTGGAGTTTGTACGTTAAACAGCAATTTGGACGATAGAAAAGTTCTTGTTTGATTAAAGTCTGTTTTTAAAATACACATAGATGTAACATGGATAAAAATCTACAGAATCTATATCTATAAAAAAAAATATAGAAATCTATATACGTTAATGTACTAACGAGAGTAAGTAAAACTTAAGAATTTAAAAGGTTATTATAGTTTGTTGTTTTAGTAAGTTAAGAGTTAGTTTAGTTTACATTTCACGGTAGACTAAATGCTATTTTTATATATATATATACACATATATATACACATATGTATACATATGTGTGTGTGTGTATATATATATATATATATATATATATATTATATATTATATTTATATATATATATATATATATATATATATAAATATAATATATATAATATATAATATATACATATATATACACATGTATACATATGTGTGTGTATATATATATATATTATATATTATATATATTATATATTATATTTATATATATTTATATATATACACACACACAAAATATATGAACTAAAATACTATTTGTATATAATGCAATTAATTGCGTATTAATATATCATTTTTAATTAGAGCTCTGGCATAAAAAAAAAGTTGTCATTATTAAAACAATTAAACAATTAATTTTTAATCAGAATTGTGGGTTTTTTTTGGTCATTATTTGTAATTAAGGAGCAGAATTGTGTTAAATTTTTTTATTATGAAAGAAGCTTTATGAATAGAAAGTTATACATATACAATGTTATGTAATTATTATAACCATCAGGTATGACCACTTTTTAAAAATTATTT
Source organism: Ictalurus furcatus (assembly GCF_023375685.1). Lineage (NCBI taxonomy): Eukaryota > Metazoa > Chordata > Actinopteri > Siluriformes > Ictaluridae > Ictalurus > Ictalurus furcatus. Next base: position 13,088,930 of record NC_071261.1, read on the forward strand.
ATCACCTTAATACGAATCTTTCATCTCTACAGTTGATGTGTTCAGTGTGACCCGCGGGGGGCGCCGTCTCACTCACCCTGCGGGGACATGAGCAGGTTGACACTCTCCAGCACGTCCAGGAAAAGCTCGTTACGGCGGTATTTAATGCCCTCCCTACGCCAACCGATCTGCCCCGTCACCTGGCTGGTGATCTGAGACTGCTCCTCCTTCGTCTGAGGAACAACACGGACAATCAATCGACTGTCATCTCTCTCTCTCACACACAGACACACACACACTTTATCGTTATTTACCTGATGCTGCAGTGATCCAGTTCCAAACACACAGCATGAGGAAAGGAGGGGGGAGGGGAAAAAAAGTGTGAGTGTCACATTACACACACATTCCAGCATTACACACTTCATGTCATAAAACTCTATACACTTTACTAAAATGGCGCACATTCACACCTCACTCTTCTTTCTTTCTTACTTGTTCCTCCTTTTTTCCCCCTTCTCTCTTTTCCTGTCATTCTCTTTCTGTTTTCCTTCTTGCTGTCTCTTTCTTTCAATTTCTTCCTTTCTCTCAATATATTTCTCTCTCACTCTTACCTTCTCTCTTTATATATTTCTCTCACTCTTTCCTTCATTCTCTCTTTACATTTCTGTTTTTCTCATGCATCTATTTCTCTATAGTTCCCTCACACTTTCTTTCTTTCATCCTCTCTGCCTTTCCTTTCATCCCTTGCTCTTATTCATTCCATATTGTTTACCTATTCTTTGTTTATTCCTCCCTCACCTTTTTCTCCCTTCATTTCTTTTCTTCCTTCCTTCATCTCTTTTTCCTCTCTCGCTTTCACATTCACTTAATCTTATTTAGCCCTTCTTGATCTGCGTTTTCTCACACGCTTACTCTCCCTCTCGCTCACTTTTTCTTCCTATTGCATATCTGTTTTCACTTCGTTCTTACCTTCTTTCTCTCACATGCTCTCATGAGAGAAGAAGAAGAATTAGTTTACTGGCTCCAGCACAGACGCCTGAACTGTTACAGAGGCTTGTTGTCATGGTTACGCAGCCCCACAGGAAGTGCAGTGGAACTGAGATTAGTTCAATCCTGACACAGGAACTCAGCACACAACAGGCAGCCAATCAGAAGCGAGTGTGTAGGAGGAGGGGAGGAGTTTACCTGACCCTTAATGCCCTGCTGCGTAATAAACGTCTTCAGTGCTCCAGTCTCCGAGTTCTGAGGATATCCAAAGTCCAGAATCTCTGTACACACACACACACACACACACACACACACACACACAGGTGTGACATTCTTCAAATACCTCACCATCATCAGTTCACTCCTCCACCCAAAGTATCTCCTTCTTCCATCCTTTTTCTTTCATTCTTCCCTGCTATCTCTCTTTCTTCCCTGTCCCTCCTTTCTCTCTTTTATCTTGCCTTCTTTCTCCCTCCTTTTTCTCCTTTCTTTCTTATCTTCCTTCTTTATTCCCTCAGAGGAAATGGAGAACAAAAAAAAGGGAAGGAACAAAGGTTAATTTGTTCTTTCTTCCTTCCCTCCCTCCTTTCTTTCTTCCCTCTGTTCGTACTTTCATCCTTCCTTCTGTTTGTTTTTTTCTTCCTTACATCCTTTCTTTCTTTCCTCCGTTTTATTTCTTTTTAACATCCTTCCTTCCTACCTTTTGTCATTTCTTTCATCCTTCCATCCCTTCTTTCCTCTCTCCTTTCTTTTTCCCTTTCTTTGTCTGTTTTCTCTCACTCCTTTTCACTCTTTTTTTTTAAAGGTTTCTTCATCAGTCTCCTCCATTTTCATCCCTTGTTAACTTTATTCTCTCAGTTTTATTTTTCCACCTTATTTATTCAGTTTCCTCCCTTTTATTTCCCCCTCTCATTTTCTCTTTCCTTTTCCTGTTTTTTCTTCCACTCTTTCCTCTTGTTTGTCCTTTCTCCCCTTTCTCTCTCACACACATTTCTCTCTCTCCCTCCCTCTCATTCTTTGATCACACCTTCACTTCCACTTCATGTCCATTACTTTACTCTTTCCCTTTATTATTCATTTACTGATTTATGATTATTACCATCCAGAAGCTCGTAGATGAGGACAAAGTTGTTCTTGATGTTCTCCTCGCTGATCTTGCCGAAGTAGGCCGCCATCACGTCGCACATCTTGTAGAGGAACTCGAACACCATGGCGGCGTTGACGTTCTGCTTGGTGACGGCCGCCAGCCAGATGTTGGAGCGCTTCACATGGAAGAAGCTTGTGCGTGCGATGTTGCTGACGGGCGAGCGCACCTGCTGCCGGGCGTGGATCACATTCACACGGAACGCATCCACCGCATTCCTCCTGTAGGCGAGCAGAGGCAGAGAGACAGAGAGAGAGACAGAGAGTGTTGGAGCTCGCTGAACACTAATCCCTTAATTACACAGAGAATTTGGTGAGCTGAGGGACACACACACATTCTGTTCAACATCAAATTAATATGGAGATGATTATCTAGGACATGTTTGGTATCCACACACACAAAATAAATAAAGATGATCCCCCAAAACAGTGTTTATAAAAATGTCTGCTAATCTGTGCTCATGGAAAAAAAGAGAAATGCTGAAGCAGCTAAATCAGAAGTAGATGTAAGATCTGCACTTCCTGTGCTCCTTCCTGTGTCACCGAGAACAATAGAACTGATAACCACTGATAAAAAGCTCAGGGAAGAGCCGGTAATCAGATAAGTCTGATTGCCATGGTCTCCAAGGACGCACATGATGCTCTTCTTTCAGAATATAAATAATTTTCCATAAATTAATCTTCAAAACACAACGTCAAGAGACACCAAAGACCAAGACAAGGTCTCGTTTACGGCACTGAAATGAAACGGCAAGGACAGACAACACGAATTTCACGCCGAGAACTCACCCTATGTCATCACGGTACACACGGGAGATCAGTACCTCCCCCTTGTGGTTGTAGATGAACAGTCCTCCAATCATGGTGGCTGCTCTTCACGCCTCACGTGCCATTCTCAGTCCTGCAAATGAAAAAAAAAATAACTAGCACAGTTCCCTTCATTAAAAGCGTGATGTTTTGGATCTGGGGGAGGAGCTGTGCGCGAGCGCAGTTTGTCAGGTCAACCGTTTGAACCAATCACGTCAGATATGCAAATCGTTACAGGCTGACAAGGTAACGAAATCCACACACAAATCTGGGTTATAAAAGGTTAGATTTCGACACAACTGTTAATTACATAACTGAGCTAGCTTACTAGCAGTTAACCAGCTGCCACAAGTTCATCTATACATTTGCATAATCATGCATATTCATTAACATCCTTGCGTCTTTAATGAGAGTAAAGACACCTAGTATGTTCCTAGTAGCTTCATAACAAGTTAAATCTGATAAACTACGTATATTTCTATAGAATAATCTATTTTATACTAAATTATAAAACTGCATAGATTAATTCTATAGAAACAACATAAAGTATAACACAATAATAACGATGCCATCAAAAATGGAAGTCTACACCGAGAATATACTAGGAAAATATCTTGCAATAATAGAATAAAGCAGAGCGAACACTAAAGAGGTTTTCCTTTTTTCTACGTCACTTCCGGTCAAAAAAACCCCAAAAAAAAACAGCGTTAAAACGAAGACGACGAGTCCAACGGTTTAATCGTGATATATTAATCAGGACATGGCGTCCGTCTCTGTGGAAAAAGAAGTGCATTAAATATTAATAAAACCCCCACCTTGTTATCGAGAACGTTTCTTTTCACTCTTAATATTAATCACCTTGAAGTGATATTGTGCTATTTATCCACAATCTGTACATTTAAAATGGCTTTCTATCTCCTCGGTCGTCAGGGATGCACGCGCAAAATTCGCTCGAAGCTAAACAACGACAAATTACGCATTCGTTTGTTTAAATTAATTATAATCATACCTCAGTAGGATCCGCTGAAGTAAGCGCGGAACAACCCGAATTCCGTCTTTTTTTGGGGGCGGGGGACTGCTAAAAGATTAGCGGGAACATTAGACTCCCTTTACCTCAGTATGACTCCCTGGCTCCGGCCCTCCTTCAGCCTGGAAGTCAGCTGACGACTTCAGCGTAGTGCGCATGCACCAAAGAGAGAACCCGGAAGCAGGGCTGAATTTAATATAGCTAGCTAATATATTCATTAGGGCACTTGGTAGGGTGTGATATAACGGATTTATGGCGGTATAGCTAGTTCATTATATATGCGTTTGGGATTCAGCCCAGGTCAAAGCTTGGCATCTTTATATTATCTATAGATATATCAGGCAGCCATTTATATCTTTTGTAAACGTAATATTATATCTATTTTGTAAAGTTTCGCACTTAAAAGAAACAAAATAAAATTAGAAAACTAAAATACATTCTGTGAATTCAAGGGGTTAACTGAAACAAATCTGTTAATGTAAAATTAATAATTGTGTTATTAATATAATCATATTTACACAGCAATACATAATTATCAACTACTATTCATTTGAAAACTTTGTTATATTATTATGTATGTATGTATGTATGTATGTATATTGTAGTACATTTTAGCACAAATGTTTATTTAGTGAATTTCATAAAAAAATATTGCATTTAAAAAAAAAAAAAACTCAAACAAATCTGACTTAATAATTTCCAAGAATTTTTTTAAATACACTTTTAGTATTTTATATGTATATAATAGTGTCGTTATTACCATTTAATAATATATAATTATGCAACTTTTTTAAAACTACATTTAAAACTATTTTAATAAAATTATATTAAATAATAAAAAAACTATTTAAAAGTATTTATTTTAGTTACTATAAGTACTACATTTATGAAAAGTCAAACTAATCGTCACAATCTAAAGTTGTAAACCTAAACCGGGCTCAGTAATGAATGTTATTAATATTAATATGCTATAAAGAGTTTTTATTTATTTCTAACATACAGATAATACGTGTAGGCTATGTCAGCAAAACTTTGTCTGAAATCATACATTGATTCTTTCTCATTAAATAAACTATTTTACTTTAAAAGAAAATCGCAGTACAGCTTCAAACTGATTGTTGAGTTTTTATAACATGGTTAGATCTTTGTAATAAAAAGTTCATATAATATTATTGTTTAAAATGATTTATTGATGATGTAATGATATAGAAAGCATGTGATTGAAGGTTGGTTCTGTGGATCAGTAGGACGCTGTGTGTGATGAGTGTGTGGGTTGAAACTATTTCACCCCAACAAAGAGAGTTTGTGTGAAATTAAATTCCTTTTGGAGTCACATTACTGAAATTCAGGCTACTGTTTATAGAATTGGAGTGTGAATTAGTAAATCAAACATAATCATAAGTAAAACAAATGAATATAGACAAAGATCAACAAACAATGAGTTATATTTATAACTAAGGTTTATGGGGATGCTGTATAGTTTTGTTCGAACACTGTTTGTTTGTTTTTTAACTTAAAAGCTTTTTTAAGGAATTTAAGGAATTTGCATAATTATTGGCTCCCACAATTAATGGTACTATCACACCTATCCTGAACAGAACAGAAGTACTGAGTCTCTTCTGTAATGGAGAAACCCGGATTCTCCTCCATGCACAACATTTATTTAAGCTCTTTATATTGTCATGTTTCCACTTTCAGATTTTTCCTTTACTGAGATATCTGATGCAGAACACTGGTTTTGTGTCCAACAGTAATTTCTGTGTTGATTTGGATACAGGGGTGTTTGGGGTCATGATATAGACTTGTAGCTGCCAAATGTAAACCTCCTGGCAGAAGCCACCAACTTTTGGATTAAATCAGTTTGATAATTGATCAGTCATGATGAAATCCATCTTCCCAAGATGCTTTAGATTTTGCATTGGGGTTTATTTTCCCTCATTGATATGGATGGGAGAAACTTTTTATGCTTGATTTGGAAATACTTTTGCAAACTTCTGTAGAGTTATGACACAGAATCCCAATTAAGTCCACTTCTGCTCCAAAACAAACAAAATCTTCAAGTTCACGATGGGTGAATACTTATACACTGCACTGTCTCAGTGTCTGGAGTCTGAGAGCAATTTAAATTGTTTTGTTCTTAACATTTACCTGACTACTAGGCTACTACTACTACTGCTGCTACTACTACTACTACTACTAATAATAATAATAATTATTATTATTATTATAATCATAATAACAAAACTAAATATATTATATACAGAGTGTTTTCATTTTTTTAACATACAGCTTGACCATTAGTAAAAATAAATAAATAAATACTTAAATAAGAATTAGGTATGTACTATTAATAGCAAAAAAAAAAAATCTAAGAAGAATAAACAAAGAAATTATTTATAAAAACACTTTAAACAGATTAACCATTAATAAAATAATTTGTAAAAAAAAATTGTAAAAAAGATAATTGATTATGTACCATTAACAGCAAAACCAAACATATACATAGATAAATAGAGCACTATTTTATTTGGGTTAAAATAAACAGCTTAACCATTAGTAAAATTAATAACAAAAATAAATGTAAGTTAATTATGTACCATTAACAGCAATATATATATATATATATATATATATATATATATATATATATATATATATATATATATATATATATATATATATAAAAGAATGAACAAACAATTCAGAACACGATAATAAAAAGTAGATTTCTCAGTTATATTAAAAATGAAATCTTAATTTGATCAGTATATTTCAATTTATTATATGAATAAAACAAAACTTAATAACACAAAGCATGCCGCCATTTTCTTCATCCTGCAGAAAGGATGGAGATAAACAGATGACGTCAGAGGAGTGACTGTGCAGGACGGAGTGCGCGCGCAGGGACGCATTGAAAGTGCAGAGCGCGTGCACTTGTGATCAGCGCGATCAAGATGGGCAACGTTCAAGTGAGTACACATTTATATTCCTCAGATTAATGACTTTATTTCAGCATCTTTTTGTTTTGTTTTGTTTTTTTTAAATACAATTTTAAGATTTCCTTACACTTTGCACCTGCGGAGTTTCTGCTCGTGAGCATCATGACGCGCACTTTGAGTTTAAGCATTGACTAATTTTTATTATTATTGCTCCAGTTACTCTCGCGCGCGCTTCTCCTGTACTGTTATTATATAATGTTTTTAAAATGATTTTCATAGTTTTTTTTAATTTATAAACTGCTGCATCTCTTTATGTTCACTCCATCACACACACACACACACACACACACACACACACACACACACACACACAGACAGACACTCCCTTCCTCCTTATGGACCTGATCCTACTGTCACTGCAGAGGAGATCATGACTCAGCATCCAGACAAATTAAATATACTCAAAAAAAAAAAAAAAAAATCATAATTATAAACTTTCCATCTGTAGCACTGCTCATTTTAGTCAGCGTTTCTCAGATAAAATAATAGAAAACGAATTGAAGAAGAAGAATAAAAATCAGTGCATTTTACTGGGACACTTTTCATTTTTATTAAAAAGTAATAAAGTGTAGTAAATAAAGTAAACAGAATGTATTGCATCATGACCCTGTGTGGTTGGTTGTTTGGTCTCAGCCCACAGTTGTTCCATGTGAGGACTTTGACGTGTTGGCGGATATTAAGGAAATCCGCAAAGCCTGCAAAGGAATGGGTATGTCCACACACAAACACACACACACACACACACACACATCCTCTCATAACAATGTATGTATATTTAACAATATGTGATGTCTCGTTGTTCTGTGCAGGCACCGATGAGGAGACCATCATCGCCATCTTAGCTAACCGCTCCTCGGCTCAGCGCATGGAGATTAAACAAGCGTACTTTGAGAAATATGATGATGTATGACGAAGTATACACACCCACACACACACATACACACACACACACGGCCGTCAGCGATGCAGTCGTAATAATCTGAACGTAAAAGGATCTGTCTGCAAGCTTGGCTCCGAGCCCATATATGGAAACGAGGGCAGCTCTGAGCCGTACCAAGAAATGTGGGCGGATCCTTTTATTTATATATGTAAATGTGGGTGTGCCATCAAGTCCATATATGGAAATTAGAGCACCTCTGAGTGGGTGTGTCTTAAAATCTGTAGACGAGAATGTGGGTGTGTGATTTTAAGACCATATATAGAATATGTGGGTGTGTCATATCATCTATAGAAAAGATTGTGACTCTGAGTAGGCGTGTCTTAAAGTCTTTAGACAGGAATTTGGGAGTGTCTTTACGTCTTTATATGAATATATATATATAAGTGTCGCCCATTCATTTGTTCCTTAAAGGCCATATAGAGGAATGTGGGTGTGTGTTTGAGTCTTTATATGGAAGTGTGGGCGTGTCTTTTAGATCATATATGTTAATGAGTTCAGGTCCATTTGTGTGTGTGTGTGTGTGTGTGTGTGTGTACTGTATATAAATGTATATATGTAAATGTGTCATTAAGCCTATATGGAAATTATAACAGCTGTGAGTGGGCGTGTCCTGAAGTTTGTGGAAGAGAATGCAGATGTGTGTGAGTCCATATATGGGGAAATGTGGGTGTTAAGATCATATATGCAAGACAGAGTGGGCCTTCCTAGAAATGGATAGAAATGCCGGTGTGTCTTTAAGTATGAATATTGAGGGCGTGTATGGAAATCTGTAGATGAGAATGTGGGCGTGTCTTTATGTCTGTATACGAAATGAATGGGCATGTCGGTGACTCCTAAAGACCATAGATAGGAATGTGGGTGTGTCCTTAAGTCCACATATGGGGAATCTTCAAGAATGAGAATGTATACATTGACATTCACATATTTAATTATCTATTGATCAACTGATTGATCTGTCTGTTTTGTAATGAAATTACAACTATTCAATACACATGCACACACACACACAATGCAGATAAACAGCATTAGCTGATTCCCCTCAGGAGCTGGAGGAGGTGCTGAAGAGCGAGCTGACAGGAAGTTTTGAGAAGGCAATCATCGCCATGTTGGATCCGCCTCACATCTACGCTGCGAAAGAACTGCGACGCGCCATGAAGGGAGCCGGAACCGATGAGGACGTGCTGGTGGAGATCCTGTGTACCAGCACCAACCAGGTCACACACTGCATCTGTGTTATATTCTATAAGGAGGACCACTGATCTCTCAGAAATATATCACCTCACATCATGAAATATTTGCACCTAATTGTGATGCGTTTCGTTAACAGGATATTGTGAATATTAAGGACGCGTACGCTCAGGGTAAGAACAACATCAATCGGTGGTGATTTACTGTGTTTTCTAAAAGACAAGCGTGCTGATATCTTGTGTTTTTATGTGGATGTACGTAGTACACGAGCACGACCTGGAAGCCGACATCGAGGATGACACGAGCGGAGACGTGAGAAACTTGTTGATTTCACTCCTCCAGGTAAAATATTCATTTATCAATCCACTCTAGTCCTGGGATTTAAACTCACAACCTTAATTAAGCACGAGTTGTTAAACCGAACCTTTACAGGCGAGCAGAGACGAAGGATTTGAAGTGGATGAGGAATTGGCTGAGCAGGATGCCACATCACTAATTGAGGTGAGGCAGCATACTTAAAATTCATCTACTTACGATGTGAGGTGTTTATTTAACGTTTGTGGAAAGTGTCTCCACACAGTCATATTAATGTTACGTTTGTCAAACCGAATTTAGCATTGCATTGTGGTAATAAAGCAAGAATAGCTCTCAAGTCTTTAAATAAACTTTCCAGTATAAGGAAGACTATAACGAATTCTACGCGTTTCAGTGTTTGAGATGATTCCTAAAATGACCTGCTGACTCAATTTATAGCGTAGCACTATGCATATTCTGAGACTGGTACTGGTACTTATGCTTCACTCAGTAGAATCAGTACCCCTTTGCAGGAGTAAGCAGTCCAGCTTTGAGTACACTCTTAAAAAGCATTTTAATTTCACATTTAATTGATCCTCTGCTTTGGCATTTATTGTTTAATTTTATTCTTAATTTGTAAACACGACAGCGAATTTGGAAACACGAAACACCACAGCAAATTTGGTAACACAACACTGAATTCGGAAACTCGACAGCAAATTCGGAAACATGACATAGACTTTGGAAACATGGCGGTGAGTTCGGTGACATGACGGCGAATTTGGAGACATAACGTCGAATTCGGAAACACGACGGCGAATTTGGAGACGCAATGTCAAATTCAGAGACATAACTTCAAATCCAGAGACACGACGGCAATTTCGGAAACACAACATCAAATTCAGAAACACGATGGTGAATTCGGAAACATGACGGTGAATTCGGAAACATGACAGAGAATTTGGAAACATGACGGCGAATTCGGAAACATGACATAGAATTCAGAAACACGAAACACCACAGCAAAATTGGAAATATGACCGATTTCGGTAGCAATTATTTGGTTGCATTTATTTTTGCACCCACTCACATCATCTCTTTATCTTTTATTTGACTTTTTTAGCGTTGAAGGTTTACTAGTTGAGTGTACAGCACTTTGAGCTACCACGTGTATGAAAAGTGCTTTCTTCTTCTTATAATTATTGTGATAATTGTACGGTTTATAATGAAGTTGCTCTTGAGGTTCTCTGTAGTTATACTTCATGATACTCGATATTTCATCACCATATACGTGAAAATGGAAAAGAACAGTGATGTGTATAGTCTTACGATTTTTCCCTCAGGCTGGAGAAGGACGCTTCGGCACGGACGAGTCCACTTTCACCTACATCCTCACTCACAGGAACTACCTTCAGCTTCAGGCCACCTTTAAATACTACGAATCGGTGAGAAGAATTCATTCCTGCACTGTGACTGTAACAAAGTCACAGTGCAGGACTCGTGGGGGATAGTTTGCTAGCTAGAATAGCACTAATCTACAATTCTAATGCTAGCCAGAGCCGATAGCTACATTGTTTGAACTTATTTTGAGCCACACTTTTCAGGTCAGTGCATAACATCATCATTATCATCATCATAACCATATAATACTAGAAAATTGTTTCATGTAAAGCTACAGTTTTTAACAAACGCATTCTTCCAGGAGTCTAGCTAGCTAGATAGCTAGCTAAGAGGTAGGTCCATGGACACCATGCTAATAGCTAGTTTGGTAGGATAGTGTGGTTTTTTTTGACACAGGAATCTGAGAGAAATCTAACCCTATAGACAAGTCAAGCCTAGTTAGCATAAAAATAGGCATGAGCATTTTCCTAGCTAGCTAGCATCCACTCCTGATAGCCTAGCAACAACGTTCAAACTAGCTTCTTTTACAGCATGACTACTTTTGAAAAATAGTTCCTCTAACGAATAAAGCAGGGGGAAAAAATCATGTTTTATTTCCACAGAAATGATGTTAAATGTTATTTTAACTCATTGTTCAAGGAACAATTTGGCCAAGAATGAAATCTACTACAAAAAGACATGTTTGGTGCGTGAAGTTTGCTTTTTCTAGCTTTGTTCAGCAGCTACATGACTAATAAAGTTAACAGTTAATGGAAGCTCATAGCCTCCAGTTTAACCTGGTGCCCAAGTGCATAATTTAGTTTCAGCAATGAATGAATTGTTTGTGTGTGTGTGTAGATGTCTGGGACAGATATCCTCGATACCATCAGCAGTGAAGCCACAGGGACATTAAAGGACTGCTACATAACTCTGGGTAACGGGACGATATACAGCTATACCTGATTTATGGCATTGAAGGAGCAGTTCAGCGAAAAATAAACGTTTCTCATGTTGCTTAAAGTTGAGACACATTCAGTGTCTAATGTTTACGTTTTTAATTATTTCGCATCAGAGTTATGAGGCTAAAGTGATACACGTCCATTTCAACTAAATATTGTTAAGAACTTATTATTATTATTATTATTGTTATTATTATAATTATTATTATTATCCGTATCACTTCCTGCTTTCCTGCTACAATTCCACCTTCCAGTATTTGGAGGTGTGGTTTAGAAGAAGGATAAAAGCTGAGGATAAAAGTGATTTCCGCTCAAGATGGCCGCCCATATAACATTCCACTGATCGGCTACATGGTGAAGTTTAGGTCATGTTTACAGCGGACAGGAAGTCTGTAGATATTCAGGTTTTCACTGAACTGCACCTTTAAAAAGTAAAATACAGCCAGACGTCACGATGTTGGCTTAAAACGATCGACTGTGTAACTCTGATCCTCCGCATATTGGAACAGTCCGGTGTGCGAAGAACCCGCAGCTCTATTTCGCCCGTCGCCTGAACGCAGCGATGTCAGGCGTAGGGACGGACGAGGACACGCTCATCCGCATCATAGTGGGACGCTCCGAGGTACGACGTCTTTGAAAATCTGAAAATTTTACTACTGATATAAACTGGCGTTAAGTAAAGTCACATTTGCACGTGTTTTTATATGAATGTGTAAATGACATCCAATCGAATAAAATACTCAATAGTTATGATCAAAACACCGCCTTCTTCCCTAAATGAGTCTAATCTAAAAAAAAAGGCTGGAAGGAGTCACGTGACTAGTGGTGGGCGGAGTCCGTTTTGTCTCTGGACCGCTTTTTTGCACGTTACGTGACTAATCCATTGTTGTATTTGCTTATTCACAATGAAAGCATTAGAGCTTGATATCTCCTGTACAGTTGGACCTGGAGACCATTAAGGAAATGTATCTGGAGAAGTTCGACGTGACACTGAAGGACGCACTGAGCTCGGACTGCGGCGGAGATTTTAAGCGCCTCCTGCTGGCTGTCCTGCACTGAAGAGAGTCCGACACCAATCCCTACACCAGTAACGAAGCGTATTACCAACACTGCCTCGAGGAATAACACACAGGCTGTGTCCAATACTGATCTAACATGCCCTCGTCTACTTCCCCTCCTCTGTGAAGGAAAATGGTGACAAATTTGACCCTTTTATTTACATTTTTACACAACGGTAGAAATTTTATCATTTTTTTTTTTTTAAAAGTGACCGTTTTTAACCTACTATTAAAAACACACAAACAGAAATTTGGTTTAGAAAAATTTCAGTGGCCTAGTAATATACACAAGCTCAAATTTTTTGATTTTTTTAATTTAATTTTAATTTTATTTTATTCTTTCTTTTAGTTGTCTCACCTACTAGTAAACAACAGGATTTTGGGATTTTTATTTACTAGTAAAAAAATACACAAAAAAACACTTTCTTTTTTTTTAAAGTGGCCAAGCTTTTAACTTCTAGTAAAACAATAAAACATATTCTCAAGCACACATTTGTATTTTGTGACCACGATTTTCTATTATAATAACATCTGGTTATTGTCGTATTTTTATACTTCATCGCATTTAATATTTTTAAAAAAACCCTCAAACTGAACATTTTCCAACACACAATTTTCAGCATTTTCTACACGCTTTCAGTCCAAAATCTTGCAGTGACTGAAATATCATCGCCATGATATTTCTACTTAGTTTAAGACAGAATTACAGGTTGGTTTTGAAGGAGATGTCGACGAGGGCGTGAAACAGTGTGTGAACACAATAACGCACAACTAGCAGTTACACGTTCCCACTCACATGCCAGATATCATTCAGTCCACACTGCCTCTCCTCTTCTAGTCATATTTACATAAACAACTTTATTTAAAAAGCTTTAAAACAATGACAGGGAAAGCATTTAACGGGATGCGACGTGTTTATTCACTGAAACAGAACTCAAGCCTGTTATTTGTTTACAGTTTTAGGATGAATTAACGAATATGAAAACACTGAAAATGGAACCTTTCTGATCTCTTTAACAGGAAAGTGTTTCGTACATTTTAGTCCTTCTTACAGAAATATATTGTAGAAATGTGTGTGTTCCTACTGAATAATCCTGTATTAACCCTGATTATATAAGCGCAGGAGGTGAGGTTCGAATGTTACGTGATGAAATGTACTCTCTCGCTGTTCGGGGCAAACTCAGTAAGTTCTGATGGAAGTGATGTAAAAGTTGCTTATTTAAATATTAACCCAGTGCAAGATATTAATATTGGCAAGTGTACACTAATATTGTGTGATGTAATCTGTATAAAAACTAAATGCAGACAAGATGAAGGTGAAGAAACTGTGGGAGCAAATAAACACTCATTCAAGTGTATCAATAAATAACAACAAGTAAACAAACTGCTTTTAGTCCAATTTTTTTCTGTTCTGAGAAATATATACAGTAGATAGTTAGATAGAGAGACAGACAGATATAGATAGATAAATAGGCAAAAAGAGAGAGCTAGACAGACAGACATATGTAGACATACAGAGGCAGACGGGCAAATAGACAGAGCTAGACAGACAAGTAGATAGATAGAAAACAGAACTATAAATAGACAGACAATTAGATAGAGGGCTAGAGAGTTAGACATATAGATAGACAGATAGATATAGACAGACAGAAATATAGAGATAGAGAGAGAGAGATAGACAGACAGATAGATAGAGACAGATAGATATCGAGAGATAGACAGATGTGTGTGTATATATATATATATATATATATATACACACACATATACATACATATATATATAGAGAGAGAGAGAGACAGACAGACATAGAGGGACAGAGATATAGAGAGATAGATATAGAGACAGATACATCTATACAGAGAGACAGACAGATATAGGGGTACAGATATATGTGTATATATATATATATATATAGAGAGAGAGACAGAAAGATATAGAGAGATAGACAGATATATATAGAGCGACAGACAGATATAGAGAGGTTATCTATGTTAGCTTGGTGGCTCTAATGCATAACTAAAGAAGTGAGCATCAGACACCGAACATGTGTCAGCTGATCAGAATTGTGTACACGTGATTTTTCACTGCTCTGATTTGATATTTTCAGTTTCAGTGAGCATTAAAAACGCTAAAAGTGTTTCTGTGGCTGAAATAAACGAGCTCTTAAACTGAAGTGTGTAACGTGTTTAAATAACGATCCCGGATGTGTGGAGGCGATCAAAAGCTCGTTAATTAGACACAAGCCGTGGTGAAGAACCCACAGCTGTCTAGATGCTGAACTCAGTCCAGATGTTACATAGTAGCATCATAAGGTCCAGTGCCTAAGATCTCACAGCTGTCACACTCATGCGCCATACTAAAACGACTTTTAATCACTAAACAACATTAAATTAATTAGCGAGTATAACAAGGGGCTAGATATAAAAAAACTTGAGATTAAAAAAAATATATAGTTAATAACTTCATAAAAGGTACTAAATAAAGTTAACTTGCAAACATAAAAAAACTAACTTTATAATAATAATAATAATAATAATAATAATAATAATAATAATATATTCAGAGTTTTAGAAGCTATATATAACTGCTACAGTTTCTCAGAACTAAAAATAAAATGCTTGATAGGCCCCACCCACAAGACAAACAAACAAAAATTGCTTGTGGTCGTGGCCTGTCCAGCAGTAGTTAACTAGTTAAGCAGAAATCAGCTTCAAAATCAGTTGTTTGATTTACGTGCTCCACTTCATTCTCAAATTAGGTTAGCAAAGCAAGCCAATTGTCCTAGCTACTTTCATGTCCAAGCTTTATTTTTCTTCATAACATCGCAACATTTAAGCAGAGGTCATAAATGACAGGATAAGATGGAACCATGTTTTTCAAGAAAAGTTCAAGATGTCTAGTCGTGACAGAAGATCGGTTAAGAAAAAAAAGCGCATCTGAAATTTGAGGACCTCAAAAACGTCCAGCCTATAACTCTTTACCTTCATCCCTTCACCTGGAGATGAGCTCCAGACCTTCTCCATTCCTCTTCAGAGCGAATGCATCGTCTTGGTTTTATCAAGGGTGTCGATGTGAGCGAATGCCGCACATCAGGATACTTTAAGGACAAGTGTGTGTTTTACATTAGGACCGAGATGGAACGGGATCCATCCTCACTATTCCTGAGAGTATAGAATAACTTCAGCGTGATGTCACACACACACACACACGCACACACACACACACACACACAGCACTAATGTGCACCAAATGGGACGATTCTGAAGCGCTTTGTAGATAGTTTCTACAAATCTTTTCAACCTTAGCAACTTTTTCAGTACTTTCAGATGAAAGTGTGTGTCCCTCAAACACTCAACATTTCAGCAGGAATATATAATATATACATACTGATTATATATATATATATATATATATATATATATATATATATATATATATATATATATATATATATATATACACACACACACACACACACACACACACACACACACATTGGAATAAAACTCCGGATTGTTCAGGATCTGTAAAATCACATTAATACAGTATACGTAAGGAGTCGAAATGATGCTGATGTTCTGCTGCTGTTTTGCTTAAACTCCACTCATAAAACTCATTCCAGTAATAAAACGTCCTCCTGGTCCTCGACAAGAAACATCTGTGCCTGCACAGCTGCGTTCAATTCTCTCTACGAGTGCACCGTGTCTGTTATTCCTCCATACCGACGCCTCGACCACGAGATCATAGCCAGCCAGGAGACTCCGACAGGACGAGCATCCAGATGAGAAAAAAAAGAAAGAATGAATCACGCTACTTTGGCAGGATGACATTTATTAAGGAAACTCATTTGTGTTTTTTTTTTAAAAGTTTTTTTCCCCCCTTTTGTTATTGAATGTAATACAGCACTGTACTGAACAAGCACCAATGATACTGTACAGCGCATACAAATGTTAACTTTACTCCCAGTATACAGTGGAACAACGATGCTAATTCAATGCGTTCATGCCAACTCTACTTTCACACTAAACACAAGCGATAAGACTCCTATGTTGCTTGATTTTTTTTGCCTCCGAAGCTACAGCGAAGACAAACAACCTCCTCATCACTGATCTTTATGCTGGTCTTTAGCTAGCTCAGCTGCATTATTGACAATAATAAATCTATTCTAGAGTGCAAGCTAGGCTAGTTATGTAGCCGATCCTAGCTACACGTGCTGCGTGAGACTTTTGTGGGGGTTTTTTATATATATATATATATATCAGCACATATCTGTCCAGTCAGCAATCTTACTGTAAAAAAAAAAAATTAAAAAAAAAGCTAAGTTTGAAATCAGCACTTCATATCTTTATATTTTCGCTTCAAATTACATTGTTATGCTGTGAATCTTGTTTTTATATACCTGAAGATACATCGTTATGGTATTAGTTTAAAAAATACACACTAAAATAGTCTAAATATAAAAATACATCACCCTAAGCCTTGGGTTTCATTTTTCATTCATAAGATATTCATACAACACTATACTAACACTATTAAACCCAACACTACAGGGGCCTGAATAAAATGTTTACTTTGCATTTAAATACACACAACTTTTAAAGCACAGCATTTAAATAAAAAAAACGAAACTCAATCGAAACGATGTGAAATTAACATAGGATATAGCCCCAATGCTTAAGCTAAGCTATAAAGACAATGATAATAAAGTGAACTTTTCGGCCACCCCCAGCCCCGCCCCCCGCCCCCCGCCCCAGGGATAGCATATTTTTTACATAAGACTGTATAAATTATACAGCTGAGTGAAGGCTATAATTGAACAATATCAAGAAAATCATTCAGTGTCATCATGAGAACTAGCAGGATACAACCATGCTAATTACACAAGGCTAAATCATGGCTACAATCTGTGCTACGCTAGATATAAAGCTGCAAGCATGCTAGAGGATATAAAGGCTCCTTCCTGGGCAACGCTATACATCACTACCTGTATAGCGATCACTAACAAGCTAAAACATGCGAGAATGTGTAACTGCATAGTTCAGAAAAGATGGAAATGCTACTTCCTGTGTTCCTACACATGCTACACTACATACGCAGTGCAACTATTGCTAAAAAAGTATTTACAGTGTAAATGCTACCTCCTGTATCGCCTACCTGTGTTATACTATATATACGCTAAAATTGCTAACAAGCTAAAACATGTGACCTGCTTGATTCCCACTGAATTTCAGAGAATGGAAATGCTGTTTCCTGCATCACTGTCTGTGATAGGCTAGACATATGACTATCGCTAATATATTAAAGTATGCTAAAACAATGTAACCTACTCAATTCATGCCCTAGAGTGAGGGATGGAATTGCTACTTCCCGTTTTACTACCTGTGCCCCTCTAGACATAGGACTCCCACCAAATATGCTGATGGAAATGCTACGTCCTCCATCGCTACTTGTGCTACGCTAGATATATGACTATTGTTGACAAGCTAAAACATGCTTAAAACATGTGTCCTGCTAAAATCACGCTGCAATCCAAAGGATGGAAATGTTACTTCCTGCATCATGGGCAATTTGGTTAACGCGTCCGCGCACGCAGTCCACCATGACGTACACTTCAGTGCTGTTTTGCACTGGGAATGACACCCTGAGCCCTAAGCTAGCCCACTCGCTCCCTTCTGGCATCTGACCTCCGAGTTGGCGAACGAGGACCGTCGGTGATGCTCCCAGCTGAACCAAAGCAAGTTCAATCATGCTGCAGGAGTGTATCAGCCTCAAGTCCAGAGCAACGCTAGCTGTTCCTGCCTCCCGGAAGATGAAATTTCGATGTGCATGCTGCTTGCTTGTGTTAGCCAGCTCTAGTTGAGCTACCGTCGGGGATGTCTGGTGAAAAAACAAGGGCTTGTTCCTTACAGCACCGAGGGGAAGACCTCTTTTGGATACGCTAGCCGATAAGGCAGAGGACACAAGGGAAGGGATCCACATCAGACTTAGCATGCTAATCCCGGAGTCGTCGCAGAAGTAGCGCACGCTGCACTGTGCTGGTGTTAGGATTTCAAAAGTGAGAGTGTCTCCAGCATCCACTGCGGCGGCAGCGGAAAGAGATATGGACGTGTCTCTGTAGTGAACACCAGGCTTGAAGGCTCGGCTCAGTTCAACACTGGTTCCATTACGGTTCACATACGCTAGAAGCAAGAATCCCTCAGATATACAAGCTTGACCCATTGAGTAGACCGCTTGTTGCAAGACAAACTTCACTGTGCCCTTCTCTGTAAAGCGTATACCACGATTGTCATGGTTCAGAGTCACCATGTAGGGATCAGAGATGGAAGACATACGGAAGGAAGGTCGATAATTGGCTTGGAAGTGCGTTGAAACCACAGTCTGAGCAGTCATGGCTATAGCTCCTGTATCGTGAGAGAGCCAGAGCAAACTGAATGGTGCCACAAGGCCACCTTGAAGGTGCACCTTTTCATTTTCTGCATTACAATGATTGCTAGTGCTCCTGAGAAACAGAGACAATGTGTGACCTGGATCCACAATGGTCACCCCGGTTACACTGATGCTCTGGAGAGATTTCCCTTCCCTTTGCTCCATGCGCACTCCGCTTAGGTCCCTTCCTCCATCCTCACTAGAGTTCAACCTCAAACCCGCTTGGACAAAACTACGGCATTCGTGCCTCAAAGCTAGGTTCTGGTCGACCCAGACAAGTCCATGCTGATGCAGAACCAACCGATTGTTGGTGCAAGAAACAAGTGCTCCATCACTGTGCCCTTGGATGCGGAACTGCATGTTGGGAAACTCGCTACCTTGGACCAGAGACACCTCCCCGGACCAGGAAAGGGACAATCTGGTCTCAGAGGAGCTGGAACAAACGGTGTCCCTCATAGCTGAGCATGGAGACGTCATGGCTTCCGAATCGCACTCCGAGCAAGCCTGGCATTCCTGCAGCTCTGAACTGTAGTAATAGGAATGACCACACGTTCCAGCAGCCGCGTCTTTTGCCGACATTCCTGTACATCTGAATCCACCTGTTTTGAAAAGGGAGTTGTGGGGAAGACATTGTATTATCTGTTAAGGATATCGAGAAGAAACTATGATTTTAGACAGTCTTATACAGTTCCCAATTTTAAAACTTGCCATAAGACTTACCTGGCGTGTTGAAACACCGGTTTTGGTCACCACATAAGTGCTGTATCTCCAAGCATTCATCTCGGTCCTGTCAGACATGTACAGTTGTCAAGAGATGCCCCACTTAGTGAAAGAAATTTTAACAAAAGATCAGTAAAAGTAACCACCTGACACATCCTGTCAGTGTGAATGGAGCACTGGGACACCAGGAAAAATCCAGGAAGACAAACGGTACACTTCTCGCATTTCGGCCAATCCCCAGTGAAATCGCAATACTCATCTGCTTGACAGGAGCTGCAACTAGGCATCTGTCTTCCAACCTCCATCACACTCTCCTCCATGTCCACCTTGGGTATGGTGTAAGCCTCCTGGGTGTGTGTCCTTATCTCAGACCTGAGGGTGTCCAGATGGCCCTCTAGATCTTTGTATTGGGCCACATTTCTGAAGTTGTCCGTAACCAGGCGGTACTGCACCTTCACTTGCTCCATCTGTTCAAAAATCCTCCGCTGTTGCTCCAGAATCTCCTTTTGTTGGGCCAGCAGGATATCCTGCTGATCCTTCAACCCATTCTGGAGATGCCTGACCTCAGCCTGTTGAGCCCGTAGCTCCTCCACAATCTTCTCCTGGCCCTTCGCCAAGTGAATCTGCAGCACCAGAGCGTCCTCAGAAGGGACTTCGTTAGAGCCTGGGACGTTTACCATGAGCAACAGGGAAAGTATCTTATAACGACTTTGGAATTCATTATAAAATGTTAATGTGTAAATAATCAAAAACAAAAATAACATTTGTGTATTTGCATAGTTACATGTTTACTGATAAACATGTCTGCTTGGGTTTTGACCCCAGCTGTGAATGCAGTCCATGACTGTTGTATATATGACCTTTTTATTAGACTCCAATAATAGATCTGTTTATGTTTCTGTACCTCCATTACATGATAGGTTTAGATTAGCATTTATTAAATGTTAGTTCATTATCAAGCTGCATTATGTTTATTTATTTATTTATTGGGGGGGGGGGGGGCGCAAATTAACTAACTGAGGAGTTGAATCATGAGTAAGATTAGCTGAATATTGAATAAGAGTATATAATAAAGAGAATACAAGATCTCCTAGACATCAGTATTGTCTACACGCCAACAGCTACGGTATGTAAAATATAAAAGGAATATTTCGGCTAAAAACGGATTTTACAAAATGTTCCCCTTTACCCTAAATGCAGTTGATTCGCCAAGATGTTCAGATGTTTGATGATGTTTATTTCTTCCATTTTGCACTGGAGCTCCGAGGATAATGCAGCTAACAATTCATTGAAGCCTCTTCCACGTACACACACCCAAATCTTCATAATCTCGCCCCAAGTGATAGAGCGAAGCATCATAATTGTATTTATAAACAAACAATAGTGTATAATATCAAATAACATTTAAGTGAAACTGTTGTCATCTGCATCACTTCTGGCATTCACAGCGTATGAGATCAAAACGAAATCTTGCCATGAAGTTCATAATAGACTGCGTTCTCCGTGCCGGAGTATACGATGGAGATCCTCTTACGACCTGCAGTTACAGAATTCTTCTACCACGTGCGATTTTCATAAAGTGTAAACCCAGCTTTAAAGGTGGGGCCTAAATTGGTGAAGTCGTTCCAAACAGCACCGTTTGATCAAAAAATGAACCAACATTTTGGTGACTTTTGTATATAATGTCCTGGTGAAATGAACTTGGTGAGATTCAAGGAACAGATGTCTGGGGACAGGTGCGTTCAACTTAAAGACAGGTGTGGAAATGTGACCAAAGCCGTTACGTGAGACAGATTTCTATTGCGTGTTCCCTACATTAGTCTCACAGCTCCAGCACAAATCTAAAGAAGCAAACTTCACACACCGAACACGTCTTATCTGATCCACTACGGGTGAGCTAAGAAAAACTCAGTGTGGGAATTTGAATTTTCACCATAATATTCCTTTCATGCAGAGACTGTAGTCCAGTGCGGTCCTGTACCCGGTCTGCTCTACATATTTTGGATCACGCGCTCATTAAATGCAACTTCTGGAAACAAAGTGAAAAACGTGAGCACAGCTTCCTTCTTTTGCTTTTTCTCCTCACCTGGTCTGACGTCACACGCGAGCTGAATTCCATTCTGGGTTCCGAACTCCCGCGACTCGCGCTCTGCTCCGTCGCGCATGTGCGTGATGCAGTCGCGCCCGGCGCACGGGCGCCGCCTGGCCTGCGCGCACTTCTCGACGCCAGCGCAGCCGTCGCGTGCTTGTGCTTGCGCCTGCGCCTCCACCGTTGCACTGTTGCTCCTGGCGTTCTCCTGGCGCACAACGACGGACGGGTGGATGATGGTGTATGGCACAGCCGGGCGCCGCAGCGTGTCAGCGCGACCCGAGGCGCACCGCGCGCCTGTACACGCGCCCGGGCAACGCGCTCCCCCGCATACCTCGGCCGCGCTTCCTGCAAACGCCACCACGCAGATCGCGAGCCACAAAAGCGTCGAGATGGGTGCCATTTAAAAAACAAAACAAAACAACCAGTTTAGGAATCCTTGCGCATCCCGGACACCACGTGCAATCCGAAAATAACCATTATATCATAACATGGGAGGATGCATGTGCAAGCAGTGTGTATCAGCACACTAGAGAAAGTTCCGCGGTGTATGTGTGTGCATGAGCGCTCGCGCTGCAGGAAGACTCAATGTGCCATTGGGGTAATTGGCACCAGGTTTCCCCCTCGAGCTTTTGTTCGTTTTAACCCATGACACTCCACCTCATTTGGCTCTCTATTCACACTAAAAAAAAAAAAGAAGAAAAAAAACTACTATTCATTTCCTTGTGGCTGGGGTAGAACACTATTTTTTTAACCTTTAATATTACAGAAAAGTGGATATGGTGACCTTTAAAATGATTTTACTGCAATGGTACATACGCAAAGCTTTATATGTATACCTTTCTAGGTAAATATATACAGTTAAGGTATGGTGCACTCCAGCAACAAGGAAAAGTACAGTCATGATTTTTTCTGACAGTGTTGGGTGTTGAAGCCAAAAATACTGCTACTACTACTACTATTACTACTACTACTAATGATAATAATAATAATAGCATATGTACATAGGCTTATTCCAATTAAGGGTGGAAGCTGCCATCCTCTGCCACCCCTGTAGCCACGCCCCTCTGTACACCTTCATTAAAATGCCAGGATCAAACATCACATGCTAATATAATATCTAGTTTGTTACCTGGTAGCAAACCAAATTGGATTTGTACTGAATTAACTCCTACGGATCCACGTGTAGAACAAATAATAAATGCTATTTGCCCCCGCAGGGGTTAGCGCATCCACGTGGCCAACGTATGTAATTACAAGCTAGAGCTTTCACGGAAACAAAATGATGCTCATTTTGTGTAGACAGTAACCATTTTTGATTAAATTACACCGCAAGTGTTAGAAGTAGAAAAAAAACCCCAGCCCAAATATGCGAGATGGCTCTTGACATTCACCTAACAGAGCCGACCCAAAGAGCCGACTTGTTGGCGAACGAGTCATCACTACAGTGCATGTTTAAAAGAACACCAAAAGAACACCGTGTTTTACCGGACAGTACTTTATTATTTAAAAAAAAAACAACGCTGTACATCTACTGAAAAAAAACAAACAAACAAAACAAAACAGGTTTTATTTATGTACAAGGTGATAAGAGAGAAGCTAATAGCGGGGTGATGAGTAGCTAACACCGTGTGGTCATGTTCCACACAGCACTGAGTGAACCACATTCTCATGGATACTTCATTCTTTTATATTAATATGAAACCAAACTGAACTTCATTGGTTTTTAACAGACAAACAAATTCATTTCATTTACAAATTCATGCTGTGCTTCGTTATAACTTAAAAAAAAACTTTTCGCACCCGAGTGAAAACAGATTTTGCCACCAAATACACAGATTCAATTATTAGCTACACTAGTCTGCTAAGTAGTTAGCTTAGCTTAGTTAGACAGTATTAACCCTTCAGTAGTAGCTATTTAACTTTACTAGCTAGCTCATGTTAGGCAAACAAATGCCAGCAAGCTAGCTGGCTGACATTTGGCTAATTATTACACTGTGTAAACCAGTAGTCAAAGTTGCTAGTAAACTAGCTAACATGAGGCGATTAGTGATATGTGTAGTATAAAATTGTAGTCCAGCTAGCTAATATCACACTAGCAGCTATATTGTGTAAACCATTAGCCAGTGTGGTTTGAATCCTAGCTAATATTAGACTATTATATTGTGTAAACAGTTAGTCAAGTTCCCTCACAAGGTTTCTATTTTTCACCCAGGTGCAAACGAGGCAACAGGACTAATAAAATATTTGGGGTGATTGTTACTGAGGGATGAAGGTTAGCGGAATCCACCCTGCAGAATGAACAGAGTTTAATACTTCCATTATTTTTGGGTTAAATAAAAAAAAATTCTCCTAAATGAATAGTGCCACTGTTTGACTGCTGTCTGATTGAATTAGGCATATGGTAATCGAACAGGAACATTTTAGTGGTGTAGCCAGGCTAAGTGCAACATAAATCTAGGCAACCGAGTTGCTAGCTGCTAGCAATAGTGTTACATTAAAATAAAGCTACCTACAAACCATGAAGCACCTGATGGCAATAGTAAATAACGAAATGTTACCTATTTAGCTAGCTGGCTAGTAAGCACAACTGTAGTAAAGATTCAGATTTTAAATGTATTTCTATGCCTGTAATATCATTTTAAGGACACGTTGCATCACTCATTTGCCATGTAACATCATGTCATATAGTCCTGGATTAAAAAATGTTTGTCTTATAGAGTTATTGAGTTAATGTGGTTGGTTGGTAACTTTTTGTAACAAAACATATCAGTGTAAAAATCTGGCTTGCAAGATTGGACTTAAATTGGCAAATTTCTGCCCTTGATATTATCTCTGCCCACAGCTAGAACAGAGCTGCTTAGCCCTAACTAGCTAGTAAGTTTCCTACGATATACCTTGCTAACTAGCTAGTGCAGTAAAGGAATTAACTTAGCGGGCAAATATAGTACAGATGAAATAATTCGCTTGTTGGCAAGCTGTTGGCAAGCGGTTTGAACATAGCAAAAAAGAATGATATAGCTATGAAATGTTAAGGCAACAGCCTCATAACAGCAACATACATGGAATTAAAAATGCAATGTAGGCTAACACTGCAGGCAAAATGGAATAAAATATGACCTGGTGTATCAGCCAGATTATACTGTAATTCACGACATTCAACCACGTCTTCCCTGACAAGGAAGAGTTCGGCAGTACGTTAAAAGAAAACTACCAAGTTTTTTTTTTTTACGCTGTGGAAACACGCACAATAACACGCACTAGTCACAACCGACAGGTTTCATACAGTACTGTATGTACAAAACATGTCCAAAAACCCGAATGAAGAAGAACCGAACACTTCCTCAGTACACTGCACATCATAAATACTTAAATAGATCAGATGAAAACATTCGGAAGTTAGCGTTAGTCAGCGTAGTGCATGATGGACTCCACATAGTTGCCGGGAAACAGTCCGGTGACGCCGTTGCACACGCCCTCGAACCAGCCGTCGTCATTTTTCTTGATGATGTAGATAATGGCGCCTTCCATGAAGGACAGCTCGTCATCCTTGTCCTTGGTGTAGTCGTAGATGGCCACCACTGAAAATGGGGCGGGGCGGGGCGGGGGGGGGGGGGGGGTAACGTTTAGGAAAATTAAGATTTGCATCTTCTGTTGAAAGGAAAATTCCAAAATGGGATGGCGATAATTGATTATTACTATACTCAACAGAGACTATTGTCTCAAAAACAGTTAGCTAGGAAACTAGCTAGTTATGTTAGTCAGCTACCTGATTTAAAAAGTCTAGCTCTGTTTATCTCAGTGCGAGGTTGTAGGATGACACACACCCTTTTCTATGTAGGACTTCGGTGCCCAGTGAGGGTCTCCGTCTGCGTAGGGGTCATTGTAGTGCACTAGTGCAGCGTCCTCTTCCTCGTAGTCTACGGGGGGTGGGGGAGGGGGCGGCGCCGCTTCCTCAAACATAGGTGTGTCTTCGGGGAGCGGTGGTGGCGGAGGGGAGGGGCTATCTGAAACTGAGGAGAAAGAGAGCTGACGTTAGTGAACGTGAGAAGCAATTCCATAAATTAATTGATGGGCAGTGGAGACTCTGATGTCACTGACATTAGCTAGTAGGTTAGCTAGCCTATTTTCATTAGATAAGTAAGGAATAAAACGCTGCTGTTATATGAAAAATATTCAACGGCTGTTGCCACACCGAAGTTGATTCTTTTCCTATAACACCACGTTTCTAAGTATTTTATTCGTCTTATACCACAACAATTTACCAACAATTACACTTTTTATTTATTAAAGCACGTCATGCTTTAGTTCCTGTTCTCACTTACGTTATAGCAGTTATAAACAGTCGTTCTCTCACCAGCCTCTCTTTATTCTCTCTCTTGAAGTTAATAAGACAAAAAAAAGATTGTCATGTTACAGAGAAACCGCAAAAAAAGCGTAAACTCCTCCGTCCTGAAGATGTCGGAAAGCTTAAAGTTAGTCAACACCTACTGACCAACCAGTATCCATAATTCAGCAGTGCTGTGGTATAAGACTACTTAAGGAGTAAGATTATCTCAGGCATATAATTGGGTGACATATATAGTCACGTGTGTGTATGTGTGAGAGTGTGTGTGTGTGTGTGTGTGTGTGTGTGTGTGTGTGTGTGTGTGGAGCACTTACTGTTCTCCTGAACTCGGGCCACAAATCCAGTGAGAGGAATTTGGGGTGTGAGCTGCGCCACAGGAGGAGGCGGCGGGGCGACAGAGACTATATATATATATATATATATATACACACACACACACACACACACACACACACACACACACACGCATATATATAATTATTAATATATTATAGTAATAATTTCTATTAGATATATTATTAATAATTCATATGTGAAAAGATAACCAGTGTCATTTGGACATTCTAATTTGTTTAATAAAAAGTACTCACCCGGGGCAGGGTTTTGGGGGTACGTGGGACCGCCGTTAAGGTGTGATTGGGGCACGGAGAACTGGGACGAGCTGGACGGGGCGCGGCGGTACGTACCAGTCGCTGACACCATGGAGGCAGAGGACGAGGCGCTGGAGGAGCTGTGCCTCGAGATCTGACGAGAAATAGTGCCGAACTGAGACATCGGAACAGGACCCAGACCTGGACCTGGAGGTACCACTGTTAAGCAGGAGAGAGAATAAAATAATGAGGTGATGAAACAGGGTAGATATTAAATACACACCCAATACCATGAGTATGAGATACTGTACAATGATATAGTTATGCTAATCACATCATTTTGCCATGTGACTAGCACCGAATCGAATTAGCTGGTGTACACAGGCACTGATCTTCAATATGGATGTTGTACTCCAAATACCACGAGAACCAAAAGTTAGCAAAACAGGCTAGACATGAACTGCTAACATACAGTATAATGAAATGGCTAACTCGCTAACCTGGTGCCATGCTAGGAGGAGAGGGTGTTGGAACAGCCAGAGGAATTCCCACGCTGTTCCCGCTGTTCTCCCGTCCACCACTACCGCCGCTGCTTCCACTGCACGGAAGAAAACTTACTATTGTAAACCTAAACGCTAAAATACGCTGAAAAAGAAAAAAAAATCATTTGTGGATCGAGGTATTTAAATGAAGGGCAGAATTTCAGCAAAAAGAATATACGTAAATTATATCAGGTTTATGATAAACTCATTAAAAAGAAACAAGTGCATTCGATCCATCCATCCATCTTCTATACCGTTTAATCCCTTTCAGGGTCACGGGGAGACCTGGAGCCTATCCCAGGGAGCATCGGGCACAAGGCGGGGTACACCCTGGACAAGGTACCAATCCATCGCAGGGCACAATCACATACACATTCACACACCCATTCATACACTACACTTTGGACATGCCAATCAGCCTACCATGCATGTATTTGACTGGGGGAGGAAACCGGAGTACCCGGAGGAAACCCCCGCAACACGGGGAGAACATGCAAACTCCGCACACACAGGGCCACGGTGGGAATCGAACCCCCGACCCTGGAGGTGTTGAACTAATATGGACATTATATCGATATGTAAAAGCTAGATATTTTATTTAAGTAGAAATTCTGACCTTAATTTAAATACATTGATCCCTGTATTATTTTGTTTCAGTTTTGTTAGGTGATTATTGCAACATGAAAAAAAAAATTTCCATGTGGAAAGATTCTGATTTTCCAAACCCTGTATAATAATTGTGCGCATTCGATTTCTGAGCAATATTTTCCTTTATAACATCGTTCTTATAATGGGAAATTATAAGAACTATGCGTCACTGCTGTACTATCTATATTTTCTCCAGCTCAGCCGATCCAAAACCCCGGAAATGTTCACAGTTCTCTCGGTGTGTGCTGACGTCCTCTTTCTCTCACAGCGGAATATAAAGGACTCGTGTGGAGGAGGAAACGAGATCCGTGGCCAGAGAGGGAACTGAAACGCTCCAAAATCGCTGATGGACAGCCGCGATTGGACATGCTCGGGGTGCCAATACTTATCACGCCGACAGCTATTCAGTGCGTCACACCACTCTGAGTCTTCGAGTGGGGTTTAATTATCATTCGGGACATGATCTTACGACTGGTGTGAAACGCTGGGGAAAAATATGTTTGTGTGTGTGTATGTGTGTTGTGTACCTGTGTGTTCGGGGTCTCTGATTGACTGATGCCGTGCGTCCTGGGCTGCTCTGACCACTGAGCCTCGCCGGACTCGTCATGTAGTCATTTGGCACCACGGGAGGTTTCACTGGCTCTAAAGTCTTATAGGGTGTGTTTCTCCTGTAACGCACATACACAAACACACACACACACACAGCAACATGATTCACAATAGTAGTCACAAATTTCAATATTAATCATTTATAATTAAGTTTAACAGATTTTAAAAATCGTTGCTATGATGAATTTTATGAAATTTATGGAAGGAGTCTCCAGTGTCAGTGTTTCTGTAAAAGTCAGAGGTAAACCTGTGGTCTGTATATATATATATATATATATATATATATATATATATATATATATATATATATATATATATATATATAATTAAATATGGTATGTGTACCCCAGGGTACCCCGCCCCGCCATAGGTGGGCTTGGTGGCTTCTGCGTCGGTGGATTGGTCCTTGATAAAGTCCCGCCCCCGGACCTGGCTGGCTGACTGTTCCCTTGCTGGAGAACAGAACAGAAATAATGAACAAAATCGTACATACGAACGTGTAGAGTAAACAAGGAAAACCAGAAACACTTTCATAGCACTTACCTTCGCTTTTAGCCACTGAGCGTGTGCGTTGAGAAAGAGGGAGAGACAGTTTTAACCTGGTTATTTTTTAATTTTTTTAATTAATGAGGAACATTTAGTGACACAAAAGGGGCTTTTAATGATGGACACGGCATGATAAAGCACAAAGCCAGAGACGGCTAAAAGGTCAGAGCTCGTAGGAAATAAAACGAAGAGATAAACACGTAAATGTCACGTCGATTGTCTGGACGGACAATTTTCTTCTTCAAAGAGCCTCTTTCGAAATCTAGAACCGTTAATCACCATGCGCACATCCTCTGTGTGTCACTGTTCGCTGCCAAATCTTACCCTGCTTTTCTTTCTGGTTTTCCCTAATCCTGTATTCTCCTGCTTTACACCCTGTTGAACTTTAGTCTCTGGCTATACAGTTTACACACTTGCATCCGTTGTGTCACGTAAAGTCATGTACTGAAATGTCACGACAAATAACGTCATTCCACGAAATAGAGCCGGTCAGAAGTGTTTTTTTTGTTTGAAACAGAGAAATGGTGATTTAAGTTCCATTTAAAAATATTTAAAAACCTTGTTTGTTTCTGATCATACTGACCTTGACGCCGTGCCCCACGTCGTCCAGCAGCGTGTAGTCGATCGGCTTCCTGATGTAGCGCACCGGCCGCTCCATGTTTCCCGGCGCGATGATTTTGTGCGTCCGTGACGTGTTTTTGTTGGTGGTCAAAATCCCGATCTCTCGCCGCGCCACCTTTTCTTTGTGGATGTCCACGGTCTGCACACACACACACACACACACACACACACACACACACACACACACACACACACACACACACACACAGACACACACACACACAGACGTGAAAACTTCAGAGAACATTTTTTTAAAGGAATTATTAAAAAAAAAAAAAATTAACTGGAAACGTGCTAATAATAGGCGAGACACAGACAACTGTTGGTGTGGACACTTTCAAATATTTTTACCACCCCTGAATTTTATTCAGGATTAGTTCCTCTGGGAGGAAGTATAGCTGGGTGGCACTTGTGCTGTGAGAGCTAATCCTATTTAAAAAAACATAGTGTCTTATCTAGGATAAAAAGCTAGTGAAAAAAAATGCAATTAAAATGCAATTTGAGTGATTTTTTTTGCAGCCTGGAGAAATTGCACAGACATGTGGCTATTTGCTGATGTATTTTTCCTTTTGTGTGTTTAGGTCAGCCCTGCTTTTATCCTTTACTTTCACCACTTCCTGATTTTCCTAAAGAAACACAGCCGACCTGGGAGATATGATTGACGGACGACTCCATGCGGCGCAGCTGAGACGCCTGGATGTCCAGCAGCTGCAGCACGTTGTTGGCCAGAGCGTTGATCTGATACGCCACGCTGGCCAGCGACTGGGTGGTGTACGCTTTGGTCTCCTCCAAGGCCTTCTTTTTATCCTGAGCCTGAGGATGGAAAGAGAGACGGGATACAGAATTAGAGATGATGATGATGATGAGATCTATATGTCTACACACACACGCACACACAGCAGGGTCTACAGTACTCCTATCATTTCTAGGGGGTTAAAACAGACATGGAACCAGGACCAGAACCAGCAAATGGTACCTCAGTGACTATAAGTCTAGTGACCAAAAGGTTGTGAGTTCACATCCCAGTGCTGCCAAAAAGCCACGTATACCTTCAAGCACAAACCCTTAAATGAGAACTGCTTTATCTGATTGGATTCTTCCTCAGTTTTCACTTTGGATTACTTAAATGACTAAAATGTTAGAAAATGTTAAGAATATTATACCATACATAATTGGTCAACTTGTAAATATAAAAATAAAAAATGTGTATAATTATCTATTACGTATGTTTGTAATTAGTCCAATTAATATCGAATACAGTAGATAATTGCCAATAACCAGAATGTAAATGGATCAATATTTAATTAATTAAGTTAAACAATATCTGAATCATTAATTAGTCAAATTAATCAATGTGTGTGTGTGTATATATATATATATATATATATATATATATATATATATATATACACACATATATATATATATATATATATATATATATATATATATATATATATTAACCGATTCAATACAACAACGATCACGCTTCTATAAATAAATCACAACCTCCCACTATATATATAAAATTAATCAATTTCTGTATCTATAATCACCACAGGCCCCAGGTTTGCTTAGAACTAACCTAAATTAATATTTCACCCAGCGATAATTAGCAAATGAATTTAATATAACCTGTAGCCATTAGGAAACACTGCAAGACTCTTTGACTTCCACAGAGATTTTACAGCAGCAGTCGATCTAAGTAATCCTATGTGGTGAACAGCATACGTTCTTGTCTTCTACAGTAATGTTATTCAGCTAAGAATAGCTAGCAAGCCAACATGTGGCTGACTATACTGCAGCTAGCTAGCTATGGGGCTCCTTGCCCATGTGATCGTCTGAGCACAGGATTTAGTGTAAAAACACACACGCACACACCACAGCGCTGTTCTCTCATATCCATTCTCGCAACATTTCACTTTAGCCAATCACAGCATCTCTCGTTCTGAGTTTATTGGCAGGAGCTGTGCTGTCTGTGATCGTAAACAACAACAACAATCAACAAACATTAATGCAGTGCTAAAGTTGCTTTTTCATGTTATCAAGAAACCGCAAAAAAAACGCATAAACTCCTCTGTCCTGAAGATGTCGGAAAACCTAATGCTACGGCATCACCTCTGACTGTTAGTATTAGCACTGATACTAGAGACTCCTTCCATAAATAATGTTAAATAAACATCTCCTCAAAGAAAACATCACCATATCAACAATTACGCAGGGTTTTTTTTGTTCATTTGTTTGTTATTATCCATTTATTCTTAGTTGAGCGTCCGGTGTACAACGGTGGCCATTGCATGAGCTAATATCATAGCTGATATTAGAGCACCACCAGATGGTTTAGAGTTCTATATTATAAATCAATTTCATATATTCTACAGCATTATAAACATTATAAACACACACACACACACACACACACACACACACACACACACACACACACACACACATATATATATATATATATATATATATATATATATATATATATATATATATATATATATATATATATATATATATATATATATATATATACAGTATTATAGCTGACATCTGATATATCATTTATTGATTTTGTGTTACATATTATGATCTTAATTATTAGACATTATAGCATCATCAGTAATCAATAATACCAACAGCTGTGTATGTATATATATATATATATATATATATAGAGGCAGTGGTGGCTTGGCGGTTAAGGCTCTGGGTTACTGATCAGAAGGTCGGGGGTTCAAGCGCCAGCACTGCCAAGCTGCCACTGTTGGGCCCTTGAGCAAGGCCCTTAACCCTCTCTGCTCCAGGGGTGTGTATCGGGGCTGATCCTGTGCTCTGACCCCAACTTCCTGGCATGCTGGGGTATGCGAAGAAAATAATTCCACTGTGCTCTAATGTATATGTGACAAATAAAGACTCATTATCATTATATACAGCTGCCACTGTTGGGCCCTTGAGCAAGACCTTTGAAAAGAATTTCACTGTGCATATGTATATATGATCAATAAAGACTCATTCGTTCATTAAATAGCACATCTTATTAATAATGTAGTATTATAATATCATCATTAGTAAATTATCATTGCATATTATATACTATCAGCAGCAATTCTATTTATACAATTATATTTTTAGATTAATAATACAGTCCATTTATATATGAAATAACAAATGTCGTACACGATATTAGATCTTTAAAATGAGATAATATAATGATGTTTTATTAGATATTCTAATATTATCCAGATGATCTATTAATGAATCTATTTAATGTTCGAAAAATCCTGCATTATGTGCTGGAACAAAGAAACAACAACAAAAACAAAACAAAAAACAGCTTCATGTCTCAAAAATAGAAGCAGATATGGAGGCAGAACAGGGAGTCATCAAAACCCCGATCACATTCCCATCTCAACACAATGTGAGCACAAGCTAGAGGCCGGCGTCTGATGTTGCATCCGATCTTAGTCTAAGCTCTCGTGCATTTCTTTCATGCATGAAGCAGCAGCACTGATGACTGACTCTCTCACTGTATGACACACCCTCCGTCCAAAATGCACAAATCCCCACATCCCTACAGCACAAACCCTACACACACACACACACACACACACACACACACACACACGCTCCCATTTTCCTGCAATGTGCGGCGGATACAGTAATTGGTTACAGATTGATTACAGATTCCCCGCAACATCACGCACCAACACAACCAGCGCAGTAATCACCCATTCATTCCCCCTTTTCATTACCTGCACATAATTATTCTCGCAGTATTCCGCGACTCTGGACAGATTCTGGTAGCTCTCGAGTAAAGCTCTCTTCCCAGCCGGAATTTCTTCCTCTAACAGCATTTGTAGCTCTGCCATTTTACTCCCATCTGCATTACTAAAGCCTCCTCACTCACTCACTCTCTCCCTCCCTCTCTCACTAGCTCCCGCTCCCTCTCTCTGCCTGCGCCCTTCTTTCATTCACTTTCATTCAGTCGAGCTCCAACAAATAGCCGACTCTCCGATTCACTACATTGTTTATGGAGAGTCGACTCCAAGCGGTGAAAATGATTCATCTCGGCTGAGTGAGAGAATATAAGATACTCCCTGTATATCCCTGTATGGCCTGGCATA
This sequence comes from Ictalurus furcatus, assembly GCF_023375685.1. Lineage (NCBI taxonomy): Eukaryota > Metazoa > Chordata > Actinopteri > Siluriformes > Ictaluridae > Ictalurus > Ictalurus furcatus. Next base: position 13,122,963 of record NC_071261.1, read on the forward strand.
TTTCCAATTTAAGCAAATATAAATGAACTACATATATATATATATATATATATATATATATATATATATATATACACAGTATCTCACAAAAGTGAGTACACCCCTCAATTTTTGTAAATATTTGATTATATATTTTCATGTGACAACACTGAAGAAATGTCACTTTGCTACAATGTAAAGTAGTGAGTGTACAGCTTGTATAACAGTGTAAATTTGCTGTCCCCTCAAAATAACTCAACACGCAGCCATTAATGTCTAAACCGCTGGCAACAAAAGAGAGTACACCCCTAAGTGAAAATGTCCAAATTGGGCCCAATTAGCCATTTTCTCTACCTGGTGTTATGTGACTTGTTAGTGTTACAAGGTCTCAGGTGTGAATAGGGAGCAGGTGTGTTAAATTTGGTGTCATCGCTCTCACACTCCCTCATACTGGTCACTGGAAGTTCAATATGGCACCTCATGGCAAAGAACTCTCTGAGGATCTGAAAAAAATAATTGTTGCACTACATAAAGATGGCCTAGGCTATAAGAAGATTGCCAAGACCCTGACACTGAGCTGCAGCACGGTGGCCAAGACCATTCAGCGATTTAACAGGACAGGTTCCACTCAGAACAGGCCTTGCCATGGTCGACCAAAGAAGTTGAGTGCACGTGCTCAGCGTCATATCCAGAGGTTGTCTTTGGGAAATAGACGTATGAGTGCTGCCAGCATTGCTGCGGAGGTTGAAGGGGTGGGTGGTCAGCCTGTCGGTGCTCAGACAATACGCCACACACTGAATCAAATTGGTCTGCATGGCTGTCTTCCCAGAAGGAAACCTCTTCTAAAGATGATGCACAAGAAAGCCCTCAAACAGTTTGCTGAAGACAAGCAGACTAAGGACATGGATTACTGGAACCATGTCCTGTGGTCTGATGAGACCGAGATAAACTTGAACCCTGAATGCCAACATGTACTGTGACATACTGAAGCAGAGCATGATCAGTATGCAGTACTCCAGCATGATAATGACCACAAACACACCTCCAAGACCAACACTGCCTTGCTAAAGAAGCTGAGGGTGAAGGTGATGGACTGGCCAAACATGTCTCCAGACCTAAACCCTATTGAGCATCTGTGGGGCATCCTCAAACGGAAGGCAGAGGAGCACAAGATCTCTAACCTCCACCAGCTCTGTGATGTCATCATGGAGGAGTGGAAGAGGACTCCAGTGGCAACCTCTGAAGCTCTGGTCAACTCCATGCCCAAGAGGGTTAAGGCAGTGATGGAAAATAATAGTGCCCACACAAAATATTGACACTTTGGGCCCAATTTGGACATTTTCACTTAGGGGTGTATTCACTTTTGTTGCCAGCGGTTTAGACATTAATGGCTGTGTGTTGAGTTATTTTGAGGGGACAGAAATTTACACTGTTATACAAGCTGTACACTCACTACTTTACATTGTAGCAAAGTGTCGTTTCTTCAGTGTTGTCAAGATATAATAAAATATTTACAAAAATGTAAGGGGTGTACTCACTTTTGTGAGATACTGTAAATGTAAATAAAATGGCCATTTTGTTACACAGTTCAATAAAAAAAATATATGTTCCTGAGGTTATTAAATTAGATTTTTTACACACACATACACACACACACACACACACACACATATATATATATATATATATATATATATATATATATATATATATATTAAATGCGCCATGACACAGCGTCGTTCTGTGTTTTAGATCTTTTGGAATCGAGATCCGACAATCCTATTCTGTAGAATCGACTCCAGGAGTCGACTTTATTGTTTTCCTACACACGGAATCATAATTGGCATCAGAGTCGACTCGAATCGAACAACACTGGTAGATTGAGGCACACGCCGTTTTTCTGCCTAATCTCCTCGCAGTCACACCTCGCGCTGTATTCTCATTGGCTGCGTCATTGAGTCGTCCAATAGGAGTACGCCGCGGTAGGTTGAGCGAAGAGAAACACCACGGCAACACGGAAGCGCAGCGACGCTGTGATTTCTTTTCTCAAATAAAGTGATGTTTTGGGGGTATGAAAATGGGCTGTTACATTTATAGTGAAGTTAAAATATTAAATTAACACTAAGTGTAATGAATTAACAGCTACAGTGTTGAATTTCATTTTTATAGCGTTTAACTCATTCGTGTCATTATTAAAACACAGCACACAAAGGGTTTTAGCAGGTATATAACAATATTTGAATCAAAAAAATTTATTAACACTCATAAACACCATATTAATATATATATATATATATATATATATATATATATATATATATATATATATATATAAGCACAACGTAGGTCGTGTTTAACACTCTATGTAGTGCACTATAGGTCCAATAAGGAGTCATTTGTTATTCAGCCATCGTGTAATACGGCTTAAATACTCTTGCCGCAGGGGTTTGTGGGTCTTGTAGTTTAAAACCTTGCCATTTCTGCACTTCTTACGCCAATTCAAAGAGAATAAAAACTACATTTTCCATGAGGCTATGTACCTCAGACAGGCTTTGTGTTAAATAGATAAAGCACAGGTGGTGAGTTTATCACACGGTTTATTCCTCATTAAAGCTTGGTAGATTTATTTCAGTGTTGTCTTACTGTAAATTAACTGTCAGTAGAGTTTGTTTAATGTATTTAAACTCGCGCAGGTCGCATTAAGCAAATTAAGTATAATCATGTCATCATCATAAATTATAATGTCATTTTTGCTGTCGTTTGTAGATTTTTTTTAGTTTCTGTCCTCAGCGATGGAAAACGACAAGTCGATTCATCAGAGAAGATTTGAAGCAGCTGTCAAAGTGATGAGGACTTTTCCTGCAGATGGTAATAACGATTTATTACATGTTATTATCTTGTAATGATGGGGTTAGCTGTTCAATTAAACATTTATACTACTACTACTACTACTACTACTACTAGTAGTAGTAGTAGTAGTAGTAATAATAATAATAATACGTTGATTAACTGCAGGAGTTTCCATCGTATCTGTTATTTTGCAAAACATCCCAAAAAGTAGAACACACAAACTCCCATTTTAAGAAGCCTTTCTGATATTTGAGCGTTCATACAGTGTTTTTTATTCTCTGTGGCTTTGAGATTCATCATGCATTAGCCATTACCCATAATGCACTAGGAAACACTGAGACATGGCTGTGAGTCAGAAATGTAGGACTGAAGCTCACTGATAAACTGCACATACGTCTGTAACAAAACAGCGCACATTGTAATGTCTCAGGTGCCTTTGTGCCGTCTGATGACATGCTGATAAGGTTTTACACCTACCACAAACAAGCCACAGTCGGAGCCTGCAACACCACCGGACCCTGCGGCCGGGATGCCCTGAGTAAAGCCAAGTGGTGAGTGTAACAGCATCAACGTTCGTCAGCAAGATTTATATTGAAGAAATGTTAATTTTATAATTCATATTGCACAATGAAATGACGTTGAGAGGACTGTAACACTTAGGAAAATGAAAATGTGTGTGTGTGTGTGTGTGTATATATATATATATATATATATATATATATATATATATATATATATATATATATATATATATATATAGGGAGGCCTGGAAAGTGTTAGGTAACATGTCCAAGGAAGAAGCCATGAAGGCGTACGTTGAGGAGATTCTACTGGTGAGTTGCTTCATTCCAGTCGTGTATGTTTGCAGAATCGACTCTTTCAGGATCATTCTTTTACACTGGTTAGATTTTGGAGATGATTCCCGTGACCGAGGAGGTGTCCGAGCTGCTGGACGTGCTCGAACCATTTTACGAAGTGGTGGAGGACGAGGACGAGGACGAAGACAATGACATGACCAGCAAACCTGTGACATCGGTGTTCTCAGGTGTCGTTTAAAATTTACCAAGTAATTGTGTCCAAAAAAAAATACACAGAAAGAAACAAAAATGAATCAAAAATAAAATATTGTAGAATAATGCAACAAATAGTAGCAGTGACAGAAAAAGAAAATATGTAAAAATATATAATAATATAATTTGAATAATAAAAAATAAAATAAAAGTACAATAATGAAATAATAAACACAATTAAAATAATAGAAAAAGTAAAACAATACTTTATTTAGTTAAATAGCCTGCAAAGTCATTTTGTATATAACGGTTCATCAAAGTAATAAAATATAATAAAATACTAACAGTAACCTGTAAGTTTGCATTTTTTGAATCAGGAAGCAGTGACAAACGGAGAGGAAGTTCCGTAGAAGATGTAGATGATGACATGGAGGAGGACGGCGATGCTGAAGGTAAACTTTTTACATTTATTCATTCTGCCGCTACTTTTTATATCAGTCTCAGTGAAGGAGGCGTGGCCTCCTTATCAGTGTCAGTGAAAGAGGTGTGGCCTCTTTATCAGTCTCAATTAAGGAGGCATGGCCTCTATCAGTCTCAGGGAAGGAGGCATGGCCCCTGTATCAATCTCAGTGAAGGAGGCGTGGCCTATCTGTGTGTCAGTCTCAGTAAAAGCTACTTAAAATTACATTAAATCATTGTGTTGGTATTAATTATATTAGGCAGCTGTATTAATACCCAGAAGATGTATTTGTTTGTTTTCTTTCTCATGTTTTCTCCTCTATAATTCTCCTGCTGTAATTATGGATTATCATATCATGTTTATTGCACAGATGTGACGGGGCTAAGGGTAGCTAACAGAGCTGAGAGAGGAGGATCTCCGGGATGTAACGGCAGTGTCTCCTCTCTCACTAAAAGCACACACAGCTCCCTAAATACGGACGACGAAGAGGAGGAGCTGGAGTGCAGCTGCGAGAGAAGCCACGAGACGAGCCGCAAGATGAGTCGCGAGACGAACCGCGAGACTCCAGATTGCTTTCTTCACCTCCTCACTGATGGTATTGCAGGATGAACACGAGACATAAATGCATTAATCACCCTGTCATGGGAAAGTGGGTGGTGCTAAGTGATGATGTCACTGATGATGTCAGATTGCCTTACAGATGGCAGTGTCAGTGAGCCGGAACAGCCGAGCGAGGTGTATGGTGACTCACTGAGAGCTGAAGAGGTACAAACACACCATCATTCAGTTCATCATCACTGGGTGAATAAAGTTTTAAGATTTAGGAGCTGGGTTTGACATAATCGTCCCCTCAACCGGATTTGTGGACTTATTCCGACTTACGGAAAAACTGTTTTCTATGTACATGCAACGGGGAAAAAATCTTAGATAAAAACAGTCAAAACAATTTTTTTCTCTCTCAGCACAGAGCAAGTAGGGGTGTGGTCTAAAGATTGTGGGTGGAGCTTGTGAGTTAGAAGTGGTTTGGTGTTCTATGCCATAATGGGCCATGTCCTAGATGGTCAGACAGATTACTAGATATTTCCATGACTCTCCTTATGCAGCAAGTGTCTTCCAGTTCTGTCATTTGAGAAATGTGTAAAAGTTTGTACGCCCTTACCACAAAACCAAACAACGTTCTTTTAATCAAGACATTTTAATGTTTTCAGTTTCACAGACATTCCCTCCATGATTATATAATTACATCAGCAATTCAGAAGTTTGCACCCCCGCTTCTTTCTCCACATTTCTAAATGCGATATAAACATTCTCTAATAAGTTCTGTAATCCACATTTGCCTTGAGATATCATCTTGTTGCAGAATACACCCATGTTACATTTTTTTTCAACTGTGAAATTCTACTTTGGGCAAATAAAATGAAAAATAGTGGCACATTTTTGCTTTCCTTCCATTCAAAACCCATGGTGGATACAAATTTTGCACTCAGCAGTACCAGGGAAAGAGCTGAGGTCGGCCATGTAAATGATTAGCTTGTTCTCCTCAGGGTCCTAGTGCTGTACAGCTTGGAAAAAATGATTCATTTAAATAATATTACTATTTTAAATACCGAACAACCAAATTCAGTATGTGTGTCATTTTATGGGATTTTCTAGAAACTGTAGATGTTTCTGTAATCGGGTTTTATCTACTGTAGTATACGTCGATGATCGACGCATGTCCTTTAAGGTTGTGCTGTGGCTTTAAAGTTTAATTCCAGCAGTCATGCCACATATTTCCCAGCAAATTCAGCCCCTGACATTTTGGATGAGATATACCTGAGCATGTGTTGTTTAATCTTCAAAATTTGCTCGCAGGCCCCAGCGAGGATTGAACTCGCGACCCCTGGTTTACAAGACCAGTGCTCTAACCACTGAGCTATGGAGCCTTGCATGAGCTGGTTTGAGCTGAGGACCATGAAGAACGTGCTCAGTCACACCCTCGATGCTTACTTACATACAGGATGAAGAGACTGTGTTTGCATTCCAGGGTGTTGACCTCCTGTTATTTATAAGAACTTGGAGTTCATCCAACAAGCACTCTCTTGATTGGTCCAGGTCCAAAGTGGAAGGAAGTAGTGATGTCGTAACTCGCTTCAGTGCTCAGATTATTTTGTACTCGGGAATCAAACTATATGATTGATACACCTTTTCTATATTATTACGTATACTTGTACGTAATAAAGCACACGTGTATACAAAAGCGTATTTACGTGAATTAAAAACACGGCAAACTTGATATAACCTACAAAGAAATGTCCAATCTGATTGACTAACAGCATCTGTGGAGGATTTGATGTCTTCCACATGACCAGAATGATGAATGTATGTATATTAATGCATTAATAAATATGCAGTGCTGGTGGTTTGTATGTAAATTATTGGTCAGTGTAAATAGTTAATTTACTCCCTGCAGCCTGAATAATGAGTGAACTCATTTAAATTTTATGCCTCAGTTCCTCAATACCTTCAAAATGATGGTTTAATAGTTGGTGTTGAAATACCAGGATAAAATATTCATTTTATGCAGTTACTGATGAAAACATGACAAAAAGAGGAGAAATTAAACAGAAGCAGTTGTGCAGGATGAGAAATAAATCAGCGCTCAATACAACAAATTGTTCTGTTTATTATTTTTTATCCAGTGTTTTTTGGCATGTAGGGGTCACGTTTTGTGCCACATAACCAATCAGCAATGAGCTTTGTTCTTAGCCCCGTCCCCTTGAGTGTCTTTTGTTAACGTTTAAGCAGGCGTTAAGCAGCACACAGCTGGAAAGTTTGGTACTGGATTGAAACAGCGGTCCACAGTCCAGATTGTGGTTCTTTGCCTAGTGTTTATTTTTCCCAGCAGTGGTATAAACCCGAGTGTGTGCTCCTCTCCTCTCCCCAGGGTTCAGGAGGCCTCAGAGCAGCTGTAGCTCAAGCCAAAAAGCCGGAGGGGCGAGGGGGAAACACAGAGGATGAGGGTGTGAGTCAGGATGGAAAACCACAGGGAGCAGCACTCCCCCCCCTCTGCACAGCGGCACATGGACCGGTCCAATCTGTCATCCTGTCAGCCGGGGGAGGAAGAGGCAAGAGATTTACTTTAATATCTGGTATTTAACCTACTACGCCGTGTAACTGAACAAAACAGAAGAGTTAATATCTCGTGCAGTTCATTTCGCACCCTAAATAGAGCCCTAGGCTGCTAGACTAAATTAAATATGCACTGGGAAATCACTACATTACTGCAAATTACCCAATATATACTCAAATTACATTATGACTTATACTCCAAGTGCACTACTAAATGTTTTAAACTGCCTTAAATGCTGGAGCAATATGTCTACGTTAAAAATACGATCAAATGGGCAAACTACTGTAACTGCTCAATTAGTACAGCTACCGTAAAAATACAAGTAAATGTCCAAACTACTGTAATTGTTCAAATAGCATGCCTCCCATAAATACGCTAACAAATGGGCAACCTAAAGTGATTGTTCAAATAACACACGCAAACTGCCACACGTACTGTATACAAACAGACAAACTACCGTAATTGTTCAAAATGCATGTCTACCATAAACACACTAACAAATGTACCGATGTACAAACGTTACGAATTTTGTGCTTCCTTTTGCGGAAGTTTTTTCTGTATAGAATAACAGTTTGTGTAAATGTCCTCTTCTCCTTCAGGTTGTAAGTTAGGAGGAGAGTCTGTCGCTCCTTCCAGTAACGTCATGGCACTGCTGAATAATGGTACAGACAGCGAGCGTGTGGTGATGGATCCGGTGAACACACAGATTGTTGTGGCTTTGTCACGGCTACAGTACGACATGCGGAGCGTGTTAGCGAGGCTGAACACACTGGAGGCTCGGGCTGTGTTGCAGGTGAGAAAGATCTTATTTTGATACTCTCTCTCTCTATCTATCTATCTATCTATCTATATATATATATACTGTATATCACAGCGCTGTTGAGTTCTGCATTCTGATTGGTCAGAGAGTGTTGAATAATTTTGCGGTTAACATCTACAACATCTGTGTCTTTTATAATATTAAAATATAGTAATAATAAATAAACCCATGTTTCCGTGTGTCTAGCAGAACCGAGTTTTCCTGTGGCATTCTGATCATTTTATTTGCAATCAGACAGCAGAGTCATTAATGAGGAGACAGTGATCTCTGCTGGTGAGAGAAGGAGAAATCCTGATTAAACTGTGTGATGTTCTTCTCAGGTTGAAAGGATTGCTCTCCGCTCTGAGCCTCATTTAGCTCTGGCTAACAAGGTAAGTGTAAGCAAGAGAAGGAAAATTGGTGCATGACTTCTTTTTTTTTCTTTAAACATCTTCAGTTTATTAAACCTGTCTTATTTACTAGCTACTTCCCATGTGTCCATCAGTCATCTCCCAAATCTCAGTGGCATTTCTACTCGTCTGGCCTTTTGTAGCGCACTTCTTAGCTCAGCTTTACCTTAAAAGGAAAAGGTTTGTGCAACACATAAGTATATTGTAGATTTGAAACAATGTGAATTTAGTGTTCACAGATTAAAAATCTATGAAATTTGTATGTGCTGAAAGGATGTGCAGTGAAATAAAGCTGATGTGAAGTGTACACTCGCGTGTGCAGCTCAGCTCACCCAGGCTGCTTTCTCACTTTCAGGAAGATGAAGCTATAAAGCCGTCTACGATGCAGACGAACAGAACTCAACTGAAATATTAACTCAACCAGAAACGTCTATGAACATCACCATGACTGCGCGCCGGTCCCGATAGTGCCGTCACCATCACTACACTGGAAGTCTGAGGGATTGAGTTGGTTTAGAGGTCTAGGTTTAGCCCTGCTAAAAAAAAAACCCCACACACAATAGAAACCCTCATAGAATTTGTAATGGTTATAATAGAAATTGTATTGGTTTTAATGTAAACTGTAATGGTCCCTGTGGGTCCCTACAGGTAATTTGTAGCCTTCTGTTGGTGGCATGTTATGCCTAGTGGATACCATTAAGGACCAATAGAACTCCTTTGAATACCTTGGTAATGGTTTTAATGGTTAACAGCTGATGGTTTGTAATGGTATTTGTAGTGGATACCATTAGAATTTCTGTGATGGTTTCTATTGTTTTTTTGTTTTCAGCAGGGAGGACAACCAAGCAGAAAAATAATCTGATGGAAAATGATCAGTCAAATTATAAATTGAATTGTATAAAGTTGATAAGTTCTTGAATGATGTACATGTAGTAACACAGATTATGTAAAAGTGGTGGTAACTTGAACAATGCACCATTAAGACACAATTTCCCTTTTTAAAAGCAAAGTACAAACTGTTTCTAAACGTAACAGAAGTAATAAAAAAACTTAATATCTAAAATATTTAACGTTTCATGTGCTACAACTGGGTTTTATGTAGCAGCTCCTTTCCTCTGCAAGCTAGTAAGCAAGCTAGCTAAATATCACGCTAGCTCATTAGCAGTTGTCATTAGCCTTTAGAGAACTTTAAAAAATACTCTACTAAGTTTCATATATGCCTTCTGTATTTATTATTAGAGTTTACAGAATAATTTATCTATATTTATACATCAGTGACACTTTGTGTGTACTGAAAAAACAACTTTGTGAGAAAAAAAAATCCATTCACTTTGTCATTCGTTTGCTAATTCTTCCTGAAGCAAACATTTATTTTGAGTTTAATCTTTCTGTACGCTAAAATATTAATATTTGACTATGTATATGTTTTTTAAACAAAAATAATCGGGAAGCTTAGTGGAGAACGTTTTGAAACAAAACCTCTAGTTTAGTTTAATACGGAACCTTAGAAGTAGGCTCGTGTTTCCGTCCAGTGCGTTTTAGATTGAGCACCCTAACAGATAGGCGCGTGTTGCTCGCGTTTTTAAGTTTTCTTTCGACTTGGAAAGTGTTGAGAGGAAAAAATATCGCGATGGACGAAGAAAGTCGAGCAGCAGCTGGATCGAATTGGATCACACAGCATCCCATGGTGAGGGGGGGCGACGTCGATGCTATTTCTTTCTTTCTTTCTTTCTTTCTTTCTTTCAAAGAATTTCCCAAATTATGTGCTCATTTAATATAAAGTCACTTTGTCATTTATAAGAAATATTACTGCTTGAAGAAAAAAAGCTCGGATTATTATTAGGCTGGTAATATGCTAATTTGCATAAAGTAGAAAAAAAAACTATATTAATATGCATATAGGGTGGGGCAATATGCTGATATAATATCAGTACTGTGATTAAACTGACGTCATAGTTCGCTTTTCTGAGGTATTATCTCAATGCAGAAACACATTTTTTGGTTTTTTGGTCAGTGCTGTATTTTCGTTATTCCTGTGAGAAGGTGGCAGTTATGTGCCTCGCTGACGTCACAGGGGGATTTTGTTATTGTTAGCGCAGGTTTAATAGGAGAGAAAAATTGTGAAATATAAGTGTAGGCAGCAGAGGGTGCTAAACATCACACTCCTCTATGGTAGCTATATCGATGATAATGTCGCATAATACGTAGCGTTTTATTACACAAACGATTTGTTGATCTCTTGTTTAGTACCAAGACCTGCTGAAACTGGGCGTAGATGACAGCACGCAGGTTTACGGAGCGTTCCTGGTTTACCTCGACCTGACCGAAGGTGAGAGACTGCGGGTGCTGTACTGTACTGTACGGCGGCCCAGTTTGGCGAATTTCCTTCTTGTGCTTACACACACATTTACCAAAGCTTTCATCGACTTCCTCTTTTCTACAGGCCGTTCTAAAAGTGCTGTGACCGCAAACATGGGATGAAATTGTCTGGAATATCGACGTTTACCTCAGATGTGTTGGAAAATTCCTAAGAAAAAGGCTCAGCGTAAATTAAATCGCACTGTAATTACATTAGCATTAACCATTCCAGCAAAATTCCGCCACACTGAGGAACATCGCTGTTTCTAAGCAACCGGAAAATATTGCTGCGCAAAAAGACGGATTGCTGGTGAAAGTGAGGCTAACTACCACACAGTGGTGAAATCCTGTATACAGAAAGTTCTAAGGTTACAACGATGACGAAAATGAGATGAAAACGTCAAGCACGTTGACATTTTCCCCAGATGTGTTGGTAAATTATTTAGAAAAAGGCTTCATATGACTAAAATGACACTTTAATTACATTAGCATTAATGATAAGCGCATGTCGTCATATTGAGAAACACCAACACTGTTGTACAACTCATGAACTCATTAGGACACTGTTGCTAGGCAACTGTGTAGCATTACCGGGAAGCATTCCTGCACGCCATCTTTTCAAACCGTGTAAAGGCGCAGCGATTATGAAAATAACATGAAAACGTCAACATTTTCCTCAAATGTGTTGGAAAATTTGATTCTGAAGCATTTCCTGTGTTGCAGTTCGGCGTTGGACGGGCGTGGTCGCAGTGCCGAGTCCTGAACTGCAGGTTGTTCTGCTGGAAGGTCGTGAAAAAGAAGGCGGGGAGGTTCAGGTGGTTTATCCACTTCCTGCTCACAGAAGTGTCAGTCACAGAGAGTGAGTGAACATGGAGAATGCTCATGCCTCCACGCAGCCACAGTTAAAGCAGGTTTTGAGACTAGATATTGTTTAGTTAAGCTAGCTAACAGGGTAATTCACATTATTAGCGTTAACACAGCGCTATGCTAAGGCTGCTAAGTGTGCAAGTTGTTACAGCTACAGTTGTACACTGTGGATGTTTTAGATATTCTAGAAATGTTTGCTATAAATGTTTACCAATTATACAAGACAAATTATATAAATTTAATTCTTAAAAACTTATACATTTTCTGTAAACATTTGACAAATTATGCTAGAAAATGTGATAAACTTAGCACTTAAAGATTAATTTAAATATGCTATTTGTAGTCTTTACCTCATTGTTTGACATTTTTAAGAAAATTCAGAAAATTTTGTGGGTTTTTTTCCTCTTGTGCCAGTTTTTACATTACAGTTCTACAGGGAAAAATAATTGGTTGCAGTGATGTCAAGTTTGCTTGGTTAAAACCTGAAGTATACTTGCAATGCATTGTGGGAAATGGGAATTAATGTTCATGTTTGACCCCGGGTCGTGATGTCACTCTTTACGTAGCTTTAAGAACCTTTGGATAACACCGCTACGAATTCTTACGGAGCATTTTTAAAGAAAAATTAAAATCAGTTACTTGACGTTTCTGATGATAATCGCACATGGTCTTATAAAGACCCCGCCTCCTTGTGTTTCTCTCAGTTTGAGGTGCATTGTGGGTCGTGGAACCCGCATGCTCCTTTGTGCAGTGGCGTCGGATTCCACGATGGTGTATCAGCGGCTGAGCGATGGCCTGATGACCCCTGACCCCCCTGTGGACGTCAGAGACCTGGGACGACGCCAGCACCGCAAACGCAGACTCCAAACGTGACATTTATAAATAGTGAGTTTGTGCATATTTACCGTTTAAGGTCTGTTACGAATTCTAGAAGAGAATTGTGCACTAAAATTGTATTAAACTTCAGGAGGAAATTGTAAAGAAATGTAAATCTTGAAATAAATGTTCCAATCGCTGCACAGATTTTCACATCCTAGAAAATGTTTAAAATTGCTTATTTTGCAGTCTAAACATTACACATTCTAACAAAAAAACCCAAAAGATTGGATAGGATTACTAATGTTTTTACAGACTCAGTGTGTTTTATTTTATATTTTTATTCATTTTATAGAATTGATAGCTTACATTCTAGAAAATGTGGAAATTTCTTGAGCCCATGAGGGGGGAAAAAAAGAGACAGAACATAGACATAGAAGAATGCTAAATTGTCTATTTACAGATATTCTGCATATTTTACATGTATTCGAGAAATCTGTGATTAATGCGTGATTTTTAGGTTCAGAGTTAATAGTTTTAAAATTGATTTGATTTTTTTTCTTCATATTTTTAAAGGTAACTATTTATAGTAGTTTCTTTTTTTTAAGGCTATAAATTTCAAATTCACTTAATGAATTAAGATTTATGAAATATAATATGAACTCAGTATTTCATCAACTGCAGAGAAAATGATATAAAAATAAAACCGAATGTAAAATAAATCAAATTAAAACAAACAAACAAAAAAAAAAACGAAGGGGAAAACTACATCAACAACACGGTTATTCATGATTTCTCCATTGTGGAATAATTTGGCACAAACGTTGGGCAATTCATTATTATACACATGGTATGAGTTATTAAAAGATTTTAAAAAAAGAAAAGAAAAAAAAGTGAAAAGCAGAGAGATTTGTGCAAGTGTTTATGGTTTTCTTACTCGAGTCGGATTAACATTTGTTTCCTGACACGCGCTCAGCTCTCGTGCTCGATTCCGTAAACCCGTTTTGTCTTAAACGCTCTGTACTCAGTCAGCTGAGAGAAACCCTCGAGCGTTTACTGTCTTAAAGCTGTGCGAGATTTATTTCATCCAGGACGAGACATGGTGAGTAACCCAGCCACGTTCTTGCTCATTCTTGCGAGGCATGTACTCGGAGGCATGTGCCGATATTACGGTTACACCAAATAACTATGTAACATTTTATCATTAAGACGCTATTACAATGTTATCAACCCTTGCTAGAACTACGCAGCATTGACATAACGTTGTCATTTCTCAACTTTTGGTTTGTCAATTATTAAAATGTTTCAGGTTTTGTAAAACCTCCTCATGTCTCGCTAATAGTAAAGGATATGCACAAAGCTAGTCAATATTAATAATTATATCCCATAACAAAGCTATTTCTAGCTAATTTCCAAGAATGTCAGCAGAGAAAATGAGAAAATATGACTCGGCAAAACTACTAAGCTAGCTAGCATTAGAAAATAGGACTCAACATTTCTGGGTATGTACATCTGATTTATCTATGACCGAAAAAAACAACCCAGGACTTTTGGTTTCTGTATATGAGTTATGTAATTGTGTCTACGTGAAACACCAAATAAGCATATATCTAGCTAACATATGATTATAAACAAAGCCAGCTAGTGCTGCGAGCTAACTGCCCAAAAGTAGATTGGTAACAAGCTGTTTAGCTAACATGAGAAAAAATCTAGCTAACATTAGCAAATATCCTTAAACAACATCCGAGAAGATCCCGGATTTAAATTAACGTTGCAAAAGTTGGTTTTCCACAGTAACCCTAGCTAGCGAACATTTAGCTAGATTAGCAACATTAGGAAATATCCATACGCTTGTTTGTGTAGGTTGTGTGTAACACTAGCTACAATTCGCTGAGAGAAAAGATGAGTTTATTGGTTTATTATAAAAAGTTTTATTGTTATTTGGTTTTGGGACAGGGTTGGAGTCAAACAGAGCACTTTTATACTATGATACACCGAAAACCATAACATCCTTCTTTTTTTAATGACACTTTTATACAGTTGTAGACGTGATTTGCGATTTTATCGGCACATGCCCACTGACTGCGTCAAGCAACTCGAGTCTGTTAGGCTGCTTTCGCGCTTAGTGTTAACTTATTTTCCCCTCTCGATTTCCAGCGTACGTATTACACGTCAGTCTGTTTTAACCTCCCGACCAATCAGGCCGCAAGGAAAAACGAAACCTAAAGGTGGGCGACTCGGAGATTTACGACATGTTTAAAACATTCCAAACGTAACGTGATAATCGAGAGAGCAAGCTAGGCTAGGCTAGGTAGATGCTAGATACTAGCTGGGACCGGGAGGAGTGCATTGCTATGGTTATGACCCGCCCCGAGGTGTGAAAGCAGCCTTCAAACCATGTGTTCGGAATTCGAGAGTGTGTGATTGCGGTATGACGTTTGAAACACGATGAACGACGAAACGTCCTCCTCCGACGACACTCGCAGTCCTGAGCGGGGTTACACTCTAAAAACATCTGGAAAGTTAAAAACAAAACATAACACTTATAGACTTAATGGTGAGAAAATACTTTTCCAACACACACACAAACATATACATACATACATACATTATATATATATATATATATATACACATTTTATATATATATATATATATATATATATATATATATATATATAAAATGACTGGAATGTGTGGGATGGAACTAAATTTGTCCTTTGTTTTTGTTTCTTTCGCCATGATGGTCTGCAGCTTCCCAGGACGTCTCATCTCCAAGGAAGAAGAAGAAGAAAAAAATGTTCAACAAATGTTTCATTCTGCACGTGCAAGAGATGTAAAGCCACCGAGTCCCCAGACAGTGTTATGTTCATTGCAATCCCTCTCAAAAATGTTGAGAAACTCAAGAGAAAGTCTTAGTGTAAGGCAAGTGCACTGTAACCATGACGACAACACATCCGTCCCACGTCCCCTTTTCTCCTCCCCTCCAGACGGCTTTCGGTGGTCGGAACGCTGAATGTAAACAAGGAGGGCTGGATGGTGGGGGTGGGGTTGGGGGGGGTAAACTGGCTCAGCGCTCAGAGGAGAAAAGGAGATGAGGGAAGGAGTGATCATCTTGACGAGGAATAGAGGTACAACAGCGTCAGGTTATGTCACGTCCTCCTCTTCCTCCGAACAGTAGTCGCGTCCCTGAAGGGGGGGTTAAAAAATAAATAAATTCACCAAACATACTGTATTTGTTTGTTTACCTCAGAAATCAGCTGAGGCTGACATTTACCTCTTTACTTTTGTACTGGATCAATAATAACACAAGTTTCGTGAACATCTAACAGGTAAAAAAATAACTGGTAACACTGAAGCCTGATTTATACTCGCTGTTAACTGCGCATGCACAAGATGGCCACTGAGTACCCTGCTGTCATCTAGTGTGGAGCACCGTCTGACGCCGTTTCCTGGTCTGACTAAACAAACTGGCGTCCCGTCTCAAATCGCGCACTTGCGTACTAACCACGACGCTTTTCATGTTAAAAGGTCGGTGCTTGAATTTCTAAAACCTCTTTAAACTCGCCAGAAAGGTCTGCTCAAGAGTACCGTTCTGGATATTTCTGAATGTACGGTGTGGGTTTTTGATTTGAGACATGGATCTTGACGACGGCAAAGCGCCTGTGTTTAACGTTACTGCGCAGGAAATCGCTACGATATTTTGGCTCCGTCATTCCATCTCGCACCTTGAGATCATGCTATAGAGCAACGCGTTACTTTGTTTATGTTTAATCAGTTCGCTTTAGAAGTGGTCTATACCCATTACTGTTTCTCATCTGAACGGAAAAAAAAAGGTGGACAGGCCAGGCCCAATAGTGACATTTGCTTGAACGTAGGGTTCGCCTTTGAACTAGATCGTCCTCTGAAACACTTCTGCAGCCAGTCCAGCTTTAGGCCATGCCCCCAGCCTGAGCTTTATGCTGGTGTTGAGGATGGAAGTAATGGACCTGCGACAGGTTTTTATCTCCTTGTGTCAGAAGCCACGTTGTTAGCTAAATCACGGCTCTACTGCCAACTTGGTGAGCTTGTGAGACGGCTCACCTTTTCAATCTTCTCGTCCAGCATCCTGAAGAACTCCTGCTGGCTTTCTGACGAGTGGATGCTATGTGAAGAGGAATCGCATCATCATCATCAAATCAGGGACAGCGTGTTGTATTACACTCTACGCGATACACCACTCACCTTATTTTATTAGTGTTCCCGCTGGGCTCTTTGTGTTTGCTCTTGTGCAAAAATGTGCTCTTCTCCTGAAACCACACATACACACCTTCACTTAAAACAAACAAACAAAAAAACATTCAAAGAGTGACAAATGAAAACACTGCATTTACCATGCAGACAAGTCACATGCTCTGATAAAGCAGCCAGAACTCAGGAAGAAAGGGATTTGGTGCAGTGTGATGAAGTGGGCGGCGCTTGAACTATATGCAAATATGACCAAGGGATGGCTTTGTTCTTCGATTCGACACGAACCCTATTCAGACTGGATTAGTTAAAAAAAAAAAACGTAACTACAAACGGATAAAGTACGACGTGATGTTCTCTACTTAATAAAAACTGTAACGAGTACAAGAGGAATGAAACACTCATATGTGGACATGCGGTTATAGGAAAATAATCAACATGTGGTAACCGTGGTAACAGGAATGCCATCACTTGCTGTTTTATTTTACTGTGGTTTATTACCAGTTTAAACGTGTGTGTGTGTGTGTGTTACCAGGTGCTCCTGGTTGCGCGTGTTCATCCGCTCCTCGTCTCCATGCATGTACTTCACCTTCTCCACTCCTTTCATTTTGTACTCGTCTGAACAGAAACAGCGACAGATTTCATTAAACACTTGACTGCTTTCTAAACTTCATCTTCCATTAGTTTCCTTTCTGGGGAAAAAAACTGCAGCTGTTTATATGTTACACAATAAAGTTTCGTATAAAACTCAGCAACTTGATTTCTGCAGAACAAATTGGCCTGGTGTACAGTGGGTGGGGGTTGTGTAAGCTCCACCCACAAACACCCACCTGATAGCTATTTTTCTTAGCTTGTACACATTTTCCATTTCTGTTTACAGGGTCAACTTTTGTTCCTTTGTAAAGAAAAAGAAAAGAGAGATTAAATAAAGACCCGCCTCCAGGGGTGGGGCTTATACACTAGACAGTCTAGAGGGCCTTTTATTGGATGATCACGTCCGAAGTCCCATCCAAACCGCCTGCGCTTCTAGAACCATCTGATCTGCGCTCCATAATCAATGTGCAACTGATATACGACACTGCATCATGTTTAAATACTCACTGGGAGGGGAACACTAGCATCTTACAACCATCTACACTAGCTAAATAAATCACCCCCCCCACCAAAATTGTGCTGTTCCCATGGTAACTTGGTTAACAGTCACCTGCAATGTCAATCAGGCAACCTGGTTCTGGTCACGTTTATTGACCAATTGTATCAGACTCTCTGATCCGTCATGTCAGTCAAGAGACTGACTGTGTGAGTGAGTGAGAGAGAGAGGTGTTCCCGACCTGAAGAGAAGGCATCTCCATTGCTGTGGGTTTTGTCCCGATCATCCTCATCTCCAGGAACGGACGACAACTGCTTGGCCGAGGCACAGCCCATCACTCACTCACACCCCCCTCTCTTTCCAACATGGTACAGTCCTCCACACCTGCAGAGAGAGAGAGAGAGGAGGATAAGTGAGAAGAGGAATAAACTAGTTTTGCCTACGCTCCCCAACATTACATGTAACTATAAATGGATAAAAAAAAGCATGACTTAAGTTTATTGCCGCTGTGGTGCAAGAGGAATGAAACACCATGACTCATCTGTGGACTTTCAGTCAGGTGCAAAAGTTTGCACACCCTCAGAACAAATAAGACTTTCATTTACAGCCGTGAGATTTTTTTTTTCCTCTTTTAAAAAAAGATCAAATAATAATAAGATTTATCATCAAATTATTGCTAATTCATTCCTCTGGAAGTTGAAGGTTTTGACAGCAGATGAGGAAATTTTGCAAACTTTGTGCATTCTGGTGTAATTTCGTCGTGTTTGTGAGTTTGTTTACGTGGCCGAACCCCAAACCGCCAACTATTAAACACACAGTGCACTAGGTAGTGCGTTAGACGTCATGACGTCACACAGTGTTCGCCTCACGCCTATAGGGAGCCGGGAGAGATTTGGAGCGGAGCCCAAACCGAAGAATCTCAAACGCAATTTTTCCTTCTCTGAGCCACATGGAAGACATTTCCACACACCGGCGGCTGCTGGAACGAGGCTTCTAAACTAAATGTACAAATAAAATAATAAAATGTTTACACTGAGTCCCTGTTATTAACTAAAATGAAAACAAACCGAGAACCGCGCGGCTGGTGTGGTGTTGTCGCTGTTTCCATTAGCTAATGATAATTAATGGCCTGGCGTTTAACACGAAACACACACAACACTGATATTCAAAAGCAAACCAAAATCCTCCTCAGACTCCCATTCTCTACAGAAATAAAGCTGTTAATGATAACGATGCTAATGTGTGGAGATTTCAGCATGTTGTGTAAGAGAGGCGGCGGTAGGAGAGAAAAAAACCTCACACACACAACAATGAAAACAAACCCTCAAGTGTTTTCTTCTTTTACATTCAGATCACAGTAAACACACATTTACATTCTCCTTCGCTTCATCCGAGCGAAGTCTTACCTTAGTACAAAACTCAGTGTTTCGGTGGAAATAGTTGCGAGTTGCACAAAAAAAACCGTTTTACTGTCCTCCGCGTCCTGCACGTGAATCCAGCCGCAGCAGTAGACATTAGAAATCGAAAAGATTCGCCGGACGCGTCCCAAACCTCCCTCTGATTTCCTGTGTAGGCGCCCTACATACAGTGTGACGTAACGAGACGCTAAAGCGCTACTTAGCGCACTACCTGTTCATTTGGGACCCAGCCAAGCAGCAATTTAAAACGAAAGTGTTCGTTGTTTGTAGTCCCTTTATATATATATATATATATATATATATATATATATATATATATATATATATATATATAATTATTTAATGTATATATTTCAAACAATACATCGTGTATTATTATCACTACTACTGATGTTTGTGAATGATACGCTAAGTAGCTAAAATATTATTTACAATTACTGTCAGTACCGTAAGTAAATGAATTAATCAAGTTAATATAATCTAATAGTATTCTATTGTAAGATATATAGCTTACATTCTATACATACAATATATTTATTCAAGCCAATATATGTATAAAAATCTTTCTAGCTGGCAAAACTATAATAGGAACGTTTGGAACGCCAGAGCGAGCTGGGGATAGAAATGAACG
The DNA here is from genome assembly GCF_023375685.1 of Ictalurus furcatus. NCBI lineage: Eukaryota > Metazoa > Chordata > Actinopteri > Siluriformes > Ictaluridae > Ictalurus > Ictalurus furcatus. The sequence goes on from NC_071261.1 coordinate 13,142,990, forward strand.
CGACACATTTCCGGTAGCGCTATGTTTAGTTCCGGTCCTAACTCGGAAAATCGTCTCGGAAATAAACAAAATGCCCAAATTTTGTTCAGTTCAAACAAGTCATAGCAGAAAACAGTTTACCAACTTTAATTAAAATATACATATATGTACGTCTGGGTGTGTGAAATACAAATTAAGCCAAATTTGAGGAATTTTACGTCCACGTGGCAACCGGAAGTACATAATCAGCTAACGTACTAAAGACAATTTTGCTAAAACTTGGTTAAAACTACAGGTACACTAAATAATAATAATAATAATAATAATAATAATAATAATGTTAAATTATAATAAAAATAAACGATACATGTTGATATTTCCTTGTGAAGAAATAGATTTTAAGTAAACTTCTCATTTCCACAAAATGAAAAAAACGTTATAAATTATACTTTAATTTGTATAAACCTTTTCGTACTTTATTTTGTAACATGTACCAGTGACGATTATACTTTTTTTGTTTGTTTTGTTTTAAAAAAAAATAAATAAATGATACGTCCTGTTGTTCATTTTACATTCTTAGTTGTTAACATTTAAACAAATAAAAAGCTCAAATAATTGAATGGTCATGGAGATAAATTCATGCAGAACACGTGTGGCAACGTGGGAAGGTCAAAAACAACAGCTTCAATGTACAGTGGATGTAAAAGTTTACACACCCCTGTTCAATTCTCAGGCTATTGTGATGTTTAAATTCTTATTTTAAAAAAAAGAACAAAAAAAAAAAAACAGCCAAAATAGATCAAGTCAGATCTTTTTCCACCTTTCACTGACAAAGTAACCAACAAGATTCAAATGAAAAACAAAAACGTTATGGGGGGATCTAATTGCTATGAGAGGAATAAAACACTTGGAGATGAACTGACTTTTATTTAGTTAAAGTTGGAGTGTGTGCTGTTTGAAAGAGTTTCTAAATCGTGAACACTCATACCATTTTATAGACACCGTAAACGCTGGGAATTTTAACATCTCCATGGCTCATTTCTTCATTTCATTTACCATTTCCATTTTTTCTGAACCTGAAACAAGCTCCACCCCCAGCTGGACCCACTTCTTTTCCTTCAAAGGCAACTCGAGGAATGTATAGTTGTACGATTTCAGAGCTGAACTCTGGCGTACTTCATCTTCGCACTAATCTAAGTGAGTTTCTAATGATTTTGTTCTTATGTTTGTTTTAGAATTTAAATGCCTTTCTCTTTCAATAATCACATTCTTTTTTTCCCCCCAAACTTGACAATTTCTTGAACAATTACTGTTACCTGATGAAGTATTATAATATGAAAAAGTATCAAATATTCTGAAAGGATATATTTTTATATATATATATATATATATATATATATATATATATATATATATATATATAAATAAAAGGATGTTTATATATCAGATAGAAACTCTGCATTACAAACTGCTTTTTTCTGTCCATGACGACGACAAGTTTTATCCTCAAATAAATATTTTCACCTCACAACACAATACCAGTGTATAAAAGCTCTAAATGTAACATTCTCCTGTTCACGCGTGTGAACTTGGCAGGAACGTGTTGATGGCGTGTTCGTCTGTTCTCCACGTCGGTCGTCTGAGTGTAGACCTCGAGCAGCTCCTGATTCCCAGCTCTGACTGTCTCCATGGTTGAAAATCACTACAGCAGATTTAAACCACGAGATCAAAGTCATCTCGCTGGAAAACACACACACACACACACACACACACACACACACACACACACACACACACACACACACACACACAGAGAGAGAGAGAGATAGTTACAGGAGAACAAGTGAGTGCTGATTAAGCAAGTCAATATCTAGATGTTAGGGATGGTGGGTTTAACACGATGAGGCAGTGACTCAAGGACCAAACAGATATCAGAGACAAACTGCTTTCAAGGACAGAGCAGCTACCTGGGACAGAAAAAACATCGGAGACAGAGCGACTCTTGATAGCCAAGTGACTCTTGAGGACAGAGCGACTATCAGGGACAGAGTAGCTTTTTGGGACAGAGCAACTCTTGAGGACAGAGCAGCTACAGGGGACAGAGCAGAACCAGAGACAAAATGACAACTTGATGCCAAAAACAGAGTGACTGCGGGGAACAGAGTGCCAACACGACTCTGGAGAAAGAGCGACTATACAAGTACCGCAGACAGGGTGACTACCAAAGACCACGCAACTACAGGAGACAGAGCGACTATATGAATACTGGAGATAAAGCGACCTTCAGGGACAGGGCGACTATTGGGAAGAGCGCAACACCAGAAACATAGCGACAACACGACTACTGGAGACTGAGCGACTGTCGGAAACCGAGTGACAATGCGGGTCTGAAAACGGAATGACTGCAAGGTCCATTTTTATACCATGTGTCCTACCTCCTCATTGTAATTCATGACATGTTGCTTAATCTTGGACGAGTCCACCCAGGTCACAAAGTCCTCCATGTTCCTGTCAGGAGATAAGAGACATTAAAACCACGGAATAATAGCAAACAAAAGCTAATCTAGCGAGTGTAAGCTAGCATAGCCTAGCATGAGAAAGCCAAGTTAGTGAGTGAACATTAATTTAATTTGACTTTTACTCATTATTATTTCTTCACAGCAAAAACATCTGACCTTGTGACCAGAAACGCAGGATCTGTGATGATCTCAGGACCGACACGAATATCTGGAAAAGAGTTAAGGAAACTGGAAACAAAAAACAAACAAAACACAACCCAGCCACACCCGGAGAGAATAACGAACAACTAAACAAAGCTGATGGCATATTAATATTTAATAACTAAGGCTCAGTTTCCTCACAAAGGCTCGGCTCTTTCTAAACAGGTTCTCCTAGTCGGACTTGTACTCACAGCTAAGACTCTCACGTACGTACAATTAAAACTGAATTAGTTGAAGGATACGTCCCTGTTCGATGAAAGTGACTGCATTCTTCAAGTTCTGAGCCATGCGCAGTTTCAGCATCACCCACGGCAACCGCCTCCTGGAGGGACGTCAAACAGTTCGGAGTTGCAATCACCGGGCAAACACATTATCCAAATAAGCATTCAGTCATGCATCATGCAGTAGTGGTGCAATGCATAAAATGTTACTGTTCATATCAAACGTCAACACACAGGTTTAAGGCAGGGGACACTTGAGACTCAAGACATTCATGTTTACACAGACTGGCGTGGAAAACAAAAAACATCCAGCGAGCAGCATTTCTGCCTTCGGACAGGGATGCTACAGTAACTGGAATAACCACTCTAACCACGTTGAGCAGAAAAGCTTCTCAGAACACACATGTCCAAACATTGAGGCGGATGGACTACAGCAGGAGAAGACCACATCGGGTTCCAGGTTCCAGTCCCATCAGCCAAAAACAGGAAGCTACAGCAGGCAAAGTCTCATGTCTGCACCTATCCAGGTTCTCCGATTGGGCGACTGGAACGCTGCTTAAACGTGCAGTTATTCTATTCATTTATGATGTTTATGCATGTGCTGATGTTCCACACGCTGTCTGAATGAAATAAATAAATAAGACAACTCCACGTACCTGCAGAAGGACGACGCGGAGACTTTATCTGCAAGAGCCAGACTCTGTTTGGTGGGGATCAGGCCCACGCTGTAGCTGTTTGTGAAAGACACACTGCATCAGTATGGCCTGTTCTCTTTACTCCCCCCCAAGGTTATGCCTCACATATTCCTTTTGAACAAATGAGATAAAAGAATAAACGGATTTCCTGTATAATAACCGTCCAAAACTATATCATCATTTTCAGAGCATCAGGTAACCAGGCAAGCCGATGTCAAACACTATGACCAGTCCCTCAGTCAATCAACTGAAACACTGTTGATTATTTTCCTCTAACAGCACACCCCCCAAGTGTTTTACTTACAACATATTTTTTTAGTTTCTTAAATAGCAACACCTCACATCTTAAACATGTTTATAATTGTTATAGATTTAATGCTTTTCCAACCATCTGCGAAACGAGTTTGTTCCCGTCGGAGCAGCCGCTAGAGAAAATTCACCGACACCTTCTCGACAAGCTCATCTGCATACAGGTAAACGAGTGAGACTGCAAGACGTACAGTTTCTCCAGCAGCTGCGTCGTGCTCTGAGCCCGGAAACCGTCCTTCTCGTCCAGGTCGCGGATCTTCCGCGTCAGCTCTCGGATGTTGCGGCTCAGCTTGTTGTACCTACAGGAAACGCATCATCACGGTCTGAGTCAACTCACCACAACGAGAAACCACCCATGCCATTAATTTAATCAATTAATTCATGAGTAATAAGTTATTAATAAAATATCAACACATTATTATAACAGTTGTAATAACAAAAGAATAATCAATCAATTAACAATAATTCTGCACCTTAGAAAAACTGTCTTTTCCATCCATCCATCCATGGATGGATGGATGGAAGGATGTCTTAAAATAAATAAATAAATAAAAACAGTCATAACCTTGGAGCTTCACTTAGAGTTTAAGTTTTTAAAATGTATTTTTGTACACATTCAATAATACAATATTTGTGTCTGGTTGAGTTTTTTTTTTGTTCTTAAACCTAAATATCGTGGTCCATACCATCCAAGTATCGCGAGAACTCGAGTATCGCGATGCGATTTTATTTGTTCGCCATCACACAGCTTTAGCACAAAACACAGGCACAGCGGGTTAAACATTTGCCTTCGTGTTTTTTTTTCTGTTTTTTTTTTACATTTTGTGTACGAATTACAAATAAACGTATATCTTACACTGTTTAAACAGAGTTTAAATATTCTCCTTAAAAAAAAAAACAAACACCAGTAAACCGTCCCCGTGTGAGCTAGCAACAGTTAGCCGTGTCGGTCTCGCGCACTCACTTGGTGTAATCTTCTCTCTTCTCGATGCGGTATTTCCGCAACACTTTCACCTCGTGCAAATTGTTATCCACTTCCCAGTTAATAAAATCTACTTTCTTTAAGAGCTTCTGCTCGTGAAATCTTAATTTACGAACCATTTTTAAAATTAAAGTCTTAATAAAAAAAAGCACGACTACCCGCGCGCACGTTTTCTCGCAGTAATATGCTTTACGACGCTGCCCCGTTTGTACTGCGCATGCGTGTTATTTCACGACACTTACGCCGCATTTAGTGGCACTTCATAATAACTAATAATAAGAGACGGAAAAATTAAACAAATACAATAAAATTTAAGGAGTATTATGTAAAATCACAAGTAGTGATATGCTATGTTATACCTACTGTTTGTTATCCCTCTCTGTCCTTTTATACACTTAATGCGAGGGATAAGCGAGAACAGATTGAGAGGAAAGCTGTATTTTTATTCTGTAAAACCTTCAAGGTAGATTTTTATTTATTTATTTATTTTTACAAGACACATATGCGTTAGCTTCAGATTTTAATTTCTGGAAAAAAAATCAGTGGGGAGTAATAATCTGGATGGTTTATGGAAACAGTAAATCTGCTGGTGTTGCCATATTGAAGGGCTCCTTTCAGGGAAAAATCCTTAAAAATGTAGTTCATGATTCAGGAAGATGGATTATTTTAGTTGTTGAATTTATGGAGGATATTTTCATTTTGGGTAATATGTATGGTTATAATGACAGCCATAGAAACATGATCCTTTCTTTTGTGGAATTTGAAGGACAAATAAATGCCTTCATCAAGACTAAACTAGCATTTGGGGGTGAAGGGAACTGTGTAAGTGACTGTCACCCTCAAAGATCCTTAAGAGGCACATATGGAAAATTTAGTAATCTCTGTCTCTGCACTTAAACTGTTGTGACATATGGAGACTAAAAATCCACATCAAATCCAGTTCACTTGGAATAACAATGATTTATCTAAGAGATCCAAGATTGACATTTGGCTTATTTCAAATGATTTACTAGACAGTCAGATGAAACCAACTTAGAACCCTCAATGTTTTCTGATCATAATATGGTCAGAAACCTTAGTCATTTAAGACCTTAGTCTGATCATAACCTTAGTATTATTTATAAGGAAGCTATCAATTAAATATAAACCAAATTACTGGAAATGAAACAAGACAATTTTGAGTGATAAACTCTTCAAAGAAAAAGCCATAAAAATTATAAATGAAAATATGACAAAAGCCAAAAAAGATCAAATATATGGCAAACATTGGGAATATACAAAATTTCAGATCCGTTATATGGCCATCAAAAGAGGAAAATAATTATCTAAGGAAAAAAAAGACTGAGACAAGATAGAATACTCAAGGAAATCATTTCTATTCATGAAAACATTGAGCAATCTCAAGCTGATATCAATATGTTAATTGAATTACAATCTGAATTACAATATCTATCAAAACTTGGGAGCTATTATTTGTTAGATGGAAATAGATAGAACATGGTGAAAGGAATACCAAATCTTTTCATAATTTAGAAAAAAAAGAAATGCTAATGTTAACAGTATATATAAACTTAAAATTAATGATCAGATTTCTGAAGACCCCCCTCAAAAATGTACAAATTTGTGGAATAATTTTATATATATAAAAAATAAAAAACCCAACTATACACTGAACACAACAGTAGTCAGAGCTCATATTTCCTCTCCTATATAAAAAAAAATGTGGCACAAAGTATTGGTGAAACTCAGAAAGACGTCTGTGATCAAGATATATCTCAAGAAGAACTAAAAAAAAAAATTAAATGGTCTGCACTTATATAGCACTTTTATCCAAAGTGCTTTACACTGTATTTCATTCACCCATTCATACACACACTCACACACCAATGGTAGCAGGGAATCGAACCCCTTAGTAAGTTAAAAGATAATAAATCACCAGGGAATGATAGCCACACAGGTGAATTTTATATTATTAGGTATTTCAAGATTACATTTCTAATACAACCTGTAGTATATCTAATTAAACGATGGTGCCCGTGTTCTCCAGGAATGACTACGTATTCATTTAACGAACTGTTAGCTCATTTCTGAATTGAGTTTTATTTATAGAGCGAAGGCAAAATGATCCGTCGGAATCTCCGAGCTAGATCTGTTCACTATTTTATTATCCATAATCAAGATTTCAACAGTGAAATACTTTTGGCATTAGGTTTGTAGCCCTTTTTTTAAATTGGTAGATTTGCAGGTTCCTGGTCGGGAACTTAAAAATGTGTTTTGTTTTCAGGGTTGTGTGTGAAATGCGCTGATGTTTCGAGTGTGAGGGAAACTGGAAACTCAGGGAAGCACAAGCGTGACCATGCTGAAAGGGCAGGGGCAGGAGCAGGTAAGCCTTTCAGCTTTCCTCAGATGGAAAAAAAACAAAAAACAAACAAAAAGCAAAACACCTCGATTTAGAGTTAAAGATTAAACAACAGGTCATCAGATCACGATACAGCTACGACACTATGCTTTACGCTCTACTTGTTCTCAGAGTGTCTTACATTTCACTGTAAGTCCCGACTTGGTCAGAGTAAGACCACATGATTCACTGAGATTTTCTCTTACAGACTCAGGGTGTTTACATTTACATCTTTGTGTGTGTGTGTATGTGTGTGTGTGTGTGTGTGTGTGTGTGCAGAGTAAACTGCTAACAGAAGACAACATGTTAACAGTGCTGTTAAACCTCCACAGTGCATCTGAACATCATATCATGCTTTTTTTTTATCCCTTTATAGTTACATTTATTTACATGTCCTGTTCTTGCAAAAAAACAAACAAAAAAAAAAAACGTAGTTTTTGCTTGAAAAAATGTCGGGGAAAACTTACAGCTACAGCTTTACCTCTGACACTGGAGACACCTTCCATAACTGTTGCATAAATGTCTCCTTACATATTAATGATTTTTAATCCATCTATATGAAGCGTCTGTTGTAAAAGTCTCTTTTTGTGTGTGTGTGTGTTTCACCCGTCTCTCCCCTAAACCCTCTCCACTAAGGATGCTCGACTCAGCCTTGACGAGATCTCGAGCATCTCGCAGGTGACCATGGCTAAGCGGCTGAAGCATGCTTCTCTCTGGGTTTTGGTGCTCCAGACCACCTCACTGGTCCTGACCATGCGCTACTCACGCACTCTGCAGTCCGAGGGTCCGCGATACCTCGCCTCTTCCGCTGTCGTGTTCTCCGAGATCCTCAAGATCCTCACCTGCACCCTGCTTGTCTTCAGCATCAAAAGTTAGTCTCCGTCAGTCTGCTTTTAGATAATCCTCTAGACCAGTGGTCACCAATCCTGTTCCTGGAGATCTACCTTCCTGAATCATAATGGTGCCCAATCATTGCCTTAAGAAGTTCTTGATCGACTACAACAGCCATGTTAGATTGTGGTTGGAGATGAAACCTGCAGGAAGGTAGATCTCAAGGAAGAGAGTTGGTGACCAATGCTCTAGATTCTTGCTTCTCAAAATGGCTTCCGTGAAGCAGAACCAGAGGTTTGTTCTACTGGTGGAACTCACAAGCCTTTTTTTTATCAAAGTTATTATATATATTGAACGGGTTCAAATCAAATCTCAAAAACTATAAAAAATATTAAAATTTTTCTTATTATTGGTTTGTAAGGAGGCTATAAAAACCTGTAGGCTTCCCTCAACTATGTGTCAAGGCTTAATTACATTGTCACCTAAACCCAACAAGTATTGTTTGCTTCTTGACAATTAGAGGCCTATAACCTTAATTAATAATGACACAAAATTGTTGGCTCACATTTTTTGCACAAAGAATAAAGTTGTGCTTAGATACATTTATAGATGATAGTCAGTCTGGCTTTATGCAAGGATTACATATTAGTAATGAGATTCGATTAATCTTAGATTGAACTGATTATAAGGATTACATAACCGATAACCGTTGCATTATATTTATATATATATATATATACACAAAGCCTTCGATACTGTAAAACATGATTTTTTATTTGATTTATTAGATCTTTTTGGCTTTGGTCAATACTTTAAAAGGGCGATACAAACTCTATATAGTGACTATAATATTTCAGTTAAACTTCCAAGGGGAACTACTCGTAGATTTAGCATCTCCCGGGGCATTAAACAGGAAGATCTGGCATCTCTCTTAAAGTTTCTTCTGGTCATGCAAACGATGGCTTTACATATTCACAATGACTCTTTTCAAGGCATCAAAATTACGGATAGAGAAGTTAAATGATGTCAGCTTGCTGATGATACAGTTCATTTTTTTGAGAGACATATCACAGGTTAACGTCTCAATATACTTTCTGAAGCTTCAGATTTGTCTCTAAATGTTAAAACCCTTTTTCCACTTAAAGACAATGGTATTCCTTTAACCACATTCGAAGGTATTCCAGTTAGGGAGGAAGTAACTTATCTTGGTATCAGTATTTGTAAAATAAATAAATAAATAAATAAAATAAAATAAAAAAAATCAGTCAGACAGAGTACAATCCAATTTCCAACCGCTCATGTTGAAAATTAAAAAGAATTTCATATGAGACTCATGATTTGTCACTCAAAGGTAGGATACTTTTGTCCAAAACTGAGGGATTATCTCACAGTATATCCTGCGAAAGTATTAGACGTACCAATATCTTTTCTTAAAAAAAAACAACAACCCCACTTCATATGGAAAAACAAGCCTCACTATTTAAATAGGAATATCTTGTCATTCATATAATCAAGGAGGTTTGAATGTGCTTGATTTTGCTACCTCTAACACTATTTTCAAGCTGAACTGGATTAAACATAAAGAGAAGCTATGGTAATTCCAAAATCCTATTTCTGAAAATGTCGGTGGTATAGAGTTCCTTTTGAAATGTGACTTCGAGGTCAACAAACTTCCCCATTCAGTTATCCAGTTTTCATTGACTTTTAAGTTGGCTTCTTGTATACAAACATAACCCCCCCCCCCCCAGCCAAACAGCTAATATGGAATAATAAAAATGTTCAATATAACAATAAATACATTTTCTATGTCAATGTTTTCCCAATTGATAAATGTGTTTGTTTTTTTTTTTTAAAAATGTTTTATCGATTTAGAAACTCTGGCTTTTTGCATTAAATAGCTGAGAAACTAAATTAAGAAGCTAATTATCTTGATTATTCCAACTAAAATGATGATTACAGGTCAGGACTAAAATAATTGTTTATGGAAACTGCAAATAATACTATGCACTATACAGCCAAAACTATGTGCACCCTTTACCATCACACCCATATGCGGTTCTTCCCCAAACTGTTGCCACAAAGTCTGAAGCACACGACTGTATAGAACGTCTCTGTATGCTGGAGCTTTAAAACTTCCCTTCACTGGAACTAAGAATCCCAAAAATGTTCCAGCATGCCAATGCCCCTGTGTGCAAAGCGAGCTCCATGAACACTTCTGGGATGAACTGGAACTGGAGCCTCCACCTATATCTGGACGTGCAATATGTAACATTTATGGCACGTCATGTAAGTGTTTATAAGTGTATTATGTAAATCTTACTGTGATTGGCAGTCCGACGACCCTGTAAACCGGGTCCAATAAATGCGTTGTGTATTTGGTGTTTAATTAAAGCGACAGCGCTGACGTGTGGCGTGTTGGCTCTTGATCGCTAAACTCCTTAAACTCGTTTAAACTCTCGTCACTCCGCGCCCTCAGCTTTATAGGAGTGGCAGATTATCAACAATCACACCGCAAGTTTAAACGCCTTCACTATGACATGACGAGATACCAACGTGAACATGTTTACCAAACGGGACGTGGCCATCTCTCTCTCTCTCTCTCTCTCTCTCACACACACACACACACACTCTCTCATGTGATGTGCGCTGCTGCTTCCACTTCATATACAAATAGGCAAAAGGTTCTTGTGTGTAATACAGGTACAGAGTCTGTTTCAGTGTGTCCATGTGGCAGGGTCGGGGTGTGTGTAGATGGAAAAACTCCTAAATCTGCACCGTACACACACACACACACACACACACACACACACACACACAGAGAGGAATTGTCTACTTTACCCCCCCCCCCCCCTCCAAAAAGCAGCATAAGGCAGCTAGTGTGCTTGTAGTGTGCACTCTTTCTCCCTCTGAACACCGGTTTAGATCCTGTTCTTCCACTTTCTCTACATCACAAGCAATAAATCAACCAAAGCTGCTACATAATAAGGTGGGATCTTAAATGTGAAAGCCCTAAAGGTTAATTCTGTGTAGTTGTACTATCCTGTCTCAACAGAAACTTGTTTTTTGGATCAAAGCCTCAACCAAATGAGACACAGGTCAATGTTAATGTTAATGTCAATGTCAACATTTTAACCCAAAGTAACAGGTACTGTTATGTAAATAAACTTCACATGCCTTTTATGACAGCTGAGTGTGAAGTGATGCAACACACACACACACACACACATAGGCAGGGCAATCAAGACTGAGCAGCATCGGTGTGTTCTCGCTGTGTTTTTTAATGCTCTGAGGTATTTAAGAGGGTGGAGTTAATAGTAGTGGCTCATTTGAAGGTGTAGCTTGAGCAGGTTGTTGCTCCACAGTTCCTCTTTAAACACGACTCGGAGAAGGAGTGAGTGAAGCTTGGGTTTGTTTCGTTGGTGTAGAGTGTGAGAAGGTGCTGGAAGTTTTGGAGACTCAGCAGTGATAATAATACTAATAATAATAATAATGATGATGATGATGATGACGATGATAATGGTGAGTGGTGAACCTTCATCCTGTTTTGGATATGCTTCAAATGTCATGCTATAATGTTTGTTCTGTCTCTCTTATTCATTCTCTCTCTCTCTCTCTCTCTCTCTCTCTCTCTATATATATATATGCAGTTTTGATATGCTGGATATGTTACACCAAAGCTTAATTTGATAAGTTTTAAAGTTAAAATGGTTCAATTTTAGATCGGAAGATGTTTCTTTAAATTTCACAGCATAAACTCCAAAGCTCTTGAAACCTTCTGTAAAAACATCACCAAGAAAATGTCTCTTTTGAATGTTAAGATCTGTATGTGTGCAGGTATCAGTTTGCTGAACATCATTCTTTAAACATCTCTACTATCAGTGACATCCTGTCTTTCAGGTTTGGACACAGTTAGCCAACTAGATGAACGACAAATAATGAGATAATTATCACATTATTAGATTATCAGATGGAAATCTTCAAAGACATTTCGGTATTGTCGTCACACATGGTCAGAGTCATTATAATCGTTATTCAGGTTTATTTAAGAATAGAGAAATTACAAGATAAGCCATGGCACTGTAATTAAAGATAATCATATATTTCCTAATAAGGGGGCCAAGCACTTAACATTGCACCTCTATTGTTTTGTTAGGATTTCTTTTTTTTTCTCTTTATTGTCATCCAAGCTTGTCAATATAGTAGAGATACCAAATTTGGTAGAAAGGTTCAGAACCCTCTCTAATACTCCCTGTCTAATACAACCTGTAGTATATCTAATTAAACGATGGTGCCCGTGTTCTCCAGGAATGACTACGTATTCATTTAACGAACTGTTAGCTCATTTCTGAATTGAGTTTTATTTATAGAGCGAAGGCAAAATGATCCGTCGGAATCTCCGAGCTAGATCTGTTCACTATTTTATTATCCATAATCAAGATTTCAACAGTGAAATACTTTTGGCATTAGGTTTGTAGCCCTTTTTTTAAATTGGTAGATTTGCAGGTTCCTGGTCGGGAACTTAAAAATGTGTTTTGTTTTCAGGGTTGTGTGTGAAATGCGCTGATGTTTCGAGTGTGAGGGAAACTGGAAACTCAGGGAAGCACAAGCGTGACCATGCTGAAAGGGCAGGGGCAGGAGCAGGTAAGCCTTTCAGCTTTCCTCAGATGGAAAAAAAACAAAAAACAAACAAAAAGCAAAACACCTCGATTTAGAGTTAAAGATTAAACAACAGGTCATCAGATCACGATACAGCTACGACACTATGCTTTACGCTCTACTTGTTCTCAGAGTGTCTTACATTTCACTGTAAGTCCCGACTTGGTCAGAGTAAGACCACATGATTCACTGAGATTTTCTCTTACAGACTCAGGGTGTTTACATTTACATCTTTGTGTGTGTGTGTATGTGTGTGTGTGTGTGTGTGTGTGTGTGCAGAGTAAACTGCTAACAGAAGAAAACATGTTAACAGTGCATCTGAACATCATATCATGCTTTTTTTTTATCCCTTTATAGTTACATTTATTTACATGTCCTGTTCTTGCAAAAAAACAAACAAAAAAAAAAAACGTAGTTTTTGCTTGAAAAAATGTCGGGGAAAACTTACAGCTACAGCTTTACCTCTGACACTGGAGACACCTTCCATAACTGTTGCATAAATGTCTCCTTACATATTAATGATTTTTAATCCATCTATATGAAGCGTCTGTTGTAAAAGTCTCTTTTTGTGTGTGTGTGTGTTTCACCCGTCTCTCCCCTAAACCCTCTCCACTAAGGATGCTCGACTCAGCCTTGACGAGATCTCGAGCATCTCGCAGGTGACCATGGCTAAGCGGCTGAAGCATGCTTCTCTCTGGGTTTTGGTGCTCCAGACCACCTCACTGGTCCTGACCATGCGCTACTCACGCACTCTGCAGTCCGAGGGTCCGCGATACCTCGCCTCTTCCGCTGTCGTGTTCTCCGAGATCCTCAAGATCCTCACCTGCACCCTGCTTGTCTTCAGCATCAAAAGTTAGTCTCCGTCAGTCTGCTTTTAGATAATCCTCTAGACCAGTGGTCACCAATCCTGTTCCTGGAGATCTACCTTCCTGAATCATAATGGTGCCCAATCATTGCCTTAAGAAGTTCTTGATCGACTACAACAGCCATGTTAGATTGTGGTTGGAGATGAAACCTGCAGGAAGGTAGATCTCAAGGAAGAGAGTTGGTGACCAATGCTCTAGATTCTTGCTTCTCAAAATGGCTTCCGTGAAGCAGAACCAGAGGTTTGTTCTACTGGTGGAACTCACAAGCCTTTTTTTTTATCAAAGTTATTATATATATTGAACGGGTTCAAATCAAATCTCAAAAACTATAAAAAATATTACAATTTTTCTGAGATATGCATAATAGATGTTGCAATATATTTTTTCAATAACTTTTTAAAACAATTACAAACTCTAAAATTGATTAAACATATTATTCTGAGATATATCAGGTATCAGGTTCTCTTTATACAACTTTTTTCTTTCTTTCTTTTTTAAGAACAATTTTAAATGCCAGTTGAGATGATGACGATAGAGGTTTTCTATTGTTTTGAATCTTAAACAATGCTAAATGAAAATTATAAAATTGCTACAATATTTTCTGAGGTATTACAAGATCTTTTTTTTAATAACTTTAAAAATAAATAATAATTACAAATTAGGAAAGCAGTTGATTTGATGTCAAAGTTTATAATTTAAAACTATTTAAAAAAAAACTAAGTTTAAAAAATTAAAAGGTTTTACAGATTCCTTTCTGGCATCCAGTATTTTATATTTCCTTCACACACCATTCCTCTAGCGCTGACTGCTTGGTGTTCTTAGGTTTTAGTATTCGAGGCCTGAATCAGGTCCTGAAGGAGGAGATCATTCAAAAACCCTTAGACACGATGAAGCTGGCAATCCCATCAGGCATCTACACGCTGCAGAACAACCTGCTCTACGTGGCTCTGTCCAACCTGGATGCTGCTACGTACCAGGTGAACCAGAATCTCACTTAATCCAATCTAACAAACATGGACCTTCACCGACCTTCACGAGCTGAAGAGCAGGAAGCCTCGTCCTGACTGGTGGCTTTGTTTTTCCAGGTTACGTATCAGCTGAAGATCCTCACCACTGCTCTGTTCTCCGTGTCGATGCTTGGGAAGAGACTTAGCATCTCCCAGTGGCTATCGTTACTCGTTCTAATGACAGGCATCGCTTTTGTACAGGTAATAACAAGACAATAATAACCTGGCTGTGACATTTATACGTGATTTGTTCATTCAGCTTTTGAATCGCTTCAATGTAAACGATGAGGTTCTTTTTTTCCCTTACCTTCACCACCGTATTTGTAGAAAACAGAAAGGGAAACCTGTCTCTCAGGCAGGCTAAGAATAAGAAGAGAAAGGTTTCATATAAACTGTATACTCTGAAGTCCTCTCTGACATTTTGGAGCACATCAAAACAGCCAAAACTACAAAATACTAACCAGCTTACACCGTTTTGTTAAGAATTGAAGACAACAAATAACATATTTTCTCATTTGAAATTCATATTATATTACTGGCACTAATGTCATGAATTATGTTACATTGTGATGCAGCAGCCCTCCTCTAAAGGGACGTGGCCCTGTGGTATAACCCTGATAGCCCATTGGCTTAATGTGGGATGATTAATGCTGTGTTCACGATACCACTTTTTAACCGTCCGATACAAGTATCGATACTGAAACCTTGAGTATCGATACCCATCCTAAAAAAACAAGTGTCTTAATGTGTAAACATTTCCAGTTCCAAAAAGAGTGCTCCTTCTTGGAATATTGTCAACTCAACATGATGTAACTCTCCTCATATTCTCTCCACAACATCTGTGCTGTAAACTGATTGGCCGGGAAGTAAACTATGCAACCTCTTCCCCGTGTTGAAGCTCCTGATGGCAGCATGTTCTTCTAAAGGAGTAATGTACATATAAGGTTGTTTGGGGGGGGGGGGCAGAGCAG
The DNA here is from genome assembly GCF_023375685.1 of Ictalurus furcatus. Classification (NCBI taxonomy): domain Eukaryota; kingdom Metazoa; phylum Chordata; class Actinopteri; order Siluriformes; family Ictaluridae; genus Ictalurus; species Ictalurus furcatus. Next base: position 13,158,625 of record NC_071261.1, read on the forward strand.
GCGAATTCGTTCGCCTGCGAATTCATTCGCCAACAGGCCTGTGTCACAAATGAAAATGACTTCGTTGGTTGTAGGCTTAAGGACACAAGAATCAGGGACTGAACCAGGGCTCAGAAGTGTAGTGTAAACACACACACCCGACATTGCAAACAGATAAGACGAACCAAAATGTCTGTATGCTCAAGGCTAACAGAACACATGAACATGATTCGGCAGCTTTACATATAATCATATGTGTTTATGTTTGTCTTCTCGTAATCGACAGTGGCCGTCACACTCTGAGAAGGAGATGATTGTGGGTTCGCAGATAATCGGCCTGCTCGCTGTGCTGTTTGCATGTTTCTCCAGTGGCTTTGCCGGCGTTTACTTTGAGAAGATCCTCAAAGAGACCAATCAGAGTGTCTGGATCCGTAACATTCAGCTGGGTCAGGGAGAATTTCAACCTTTTTTAAAAAATGTTTTTACACGTTTCGTACATCAGAGTCTTGAAAGTAGTCGGGTTTGATCTAACATTCTCTATTGGTGTGATGTTTGCAACAATTCACTCAACCCATGCACTCGGTCTTTTCTTTCTGCCCCTCCCTGCAGGTTTGTTTGGTCTACTCTTTGGCTTAATCGGAGTGTTTGCGCAGGATGGGGAGAAGGTCCGGGAGAATGGAATTTTACAGGGTTATAACAGCGTGACCTGGGCTGTGGTGATTCTACAGGTGGATCATTTGTACGTCTTTTACAAATCGTTTCGCCTCCTGACATCCTCACTCGCTGATCGGTTTAACCCGGCTTTGTTTTGAACTCTAGGCTATGGGTGGCTTGGTCGTCGCAGCGGTCATCAAATACGCAGATAACATCCTGAAGAGCTTTGCCACATCTGGCTCCATCATGTTATCCACTTTCATCTCCTACTTCTGGATGCAGGACTTTTATCCTACCAGGTATCCCACACGTCCTCATTTAGAGCTGAGTGAGTGAGGCACTAATATTAAAATTGAACACCTTTAGAGTTTAGGATTAATTTGGGTTCCCCCCCTCTCCAACAGTTTGTTCTTCGTGGGGGCCGTGCTGGTCATCATAGCCACATTTCTCTATGGGTATGACTGGAAATCTTGTGTGAACCTTAGCAAACCCTAGGACGAGGGAAGTGGCGTGAACGTGACGGAGCAGTCACTGGAGGGTCTGCAGAGACATGGAATCACCGACCAGGGAAGAAGAAGAAGGAAGTGGACAAGAGGGCATGAAGATCAGGGATTCTTAAAGCCCTTTCATGCCAAGGACGATAACTATAATGATAATGATAAAAGATATAGTTCTAAAAATCTTTCTAAATATAAAAGAGTCCACGCCACAACTATAACCATGTGATAGATGGCACAGAGAAACGAAATCGTTGGAATCACTTTCAGAACAATTTTGTCCTGCTGATAAACGATAAAAACATTGACAACCAATCAGAATCCATCCTGCATTAGAGAGCTCGCGCATTTAAAGCAGCAGACGGCATAATTGCAGCACCTGCTTAGAATAAACAGAACAATGTCGTGCGTTGGTGTGGACACTAATATAGTTATCATTATCTTTATAGTTATCGTTCTTGGTGCGAATGGGCCTTTACTTGTGATGATCAAATGTGACGATATAGCACTATGCAAAGTTCCAGTTGGAGGACGATAAAAAAAGACGAGACTGCACAGTATTAAAGACGTGATGTGTTATATATTACTGATTGTGCCTGATTATAAACTTCTCATTCACTTAAGGTTTACATTAAATGGTCAGTGCAGGATTTTGAACGGTTTCCTGAGGAACATCTGTGTCTGCATCTGTATTTTCATCATCTGACTGAACGTGGTCAACATAAAAGATGGTCAATTGCTTTCTTTTACTGTAATAAAAGTGAGACGCTTTCGCTTTAGAGATCCTCAGTGTTGTTTTTATTCAAAGCCGACCTGAAGACCTCACCAACCTTCAACAGAAACAACAGAAACACAACACAGCTTGTTTCCAATAAAACCATTGGCATGCAAGAAACGTGAACCTCCTCCGTCGCTTAAAGAACTTTCCATGCTCGGAGTCTGAGGCTCCTTCTTGTTCTCCGCAGTTAGCTAGCACGTGTGTAGCCATTGCATAGACTTGATATGGATACAAAGAAGCGAAATGAAACCGTCGGTGGAGGCGTTTATCTTCAAGAAATGTCCTTTGTTTCATTTTTTTGAGAAACTAGTTTAATTTTGCTCTAAGAAAATGTCTTTGTTTAAGATCAAAATGATTTTCAGGTGTGACGTCCAAATATGCTGCTGGTGTTTAACATCGTGTGTGAGTGTTTGTATGTGTGTGTGTGTGTGTGTGTGTGTGTGTGTGTTTGTAGCAGTCACATGATCAGCTTAGTCACATGATTACCTTATAAGCTTGAAAGGGTTAAAGGGTCAGGAATTAAACTGGGAACTAATTGGAGAAGATAGATAGATAGATAGATAGATAGATAGATAGAAAGTGACAGATAGAGACAGAGATAGAAAGAGAATCAGAGAGAGAAAGACAGACTGATAGAGAATCTAAACACATGCAGACTAACTTTTGATGGCACTTTCATTTCGGCTGCCTGCATTTCCTTTAGCCAGGAATAAGCACAATTTATTTCCACATTCATTTTGTATGTGTGTGTGTGTGTGTGTGTGTGTGTGTGGTGATTGCCAATAATTAGCTATGTTTGGTTGGAGAAGGTTTACGTGATGGAAATTGAACACTGTAAGGACCCGCGGAGTGTCGGCGTGAAAGGACAAGGGTGGGATGGAGGACAGATGGGGGACGGGCGAGAAGGATGCAGGAGGGATGGAGGACAGATGGGGGATGGGAGAGAAGGATGCAGGAGGAATGGAGGACAGATGGAGTGTGAGCTAATATGGAAACTGCCAACAGTGCAGCACCTGAGTGAGGAGGAGTGAGGGGAAACTAGTTCCAGATCATGCAGGAGGATAGAAAAACACTCCTACCAGCTTTTTGTGTGCGTGTGTGTGTGTGTGTGAGACATCGCTAATCATGCTACACCTCTCAATCACTTCTTGTGTGGTGTTTGCTAGCTAAGCGTCTCTCTATGCTAGCGTCCTCTAAAGCGGTGCGAAAGATCTGAAGCTTCTTATACTAATAATACTCCTCGGGTGCGGTGTCATTCAGTGCCACTTGATCTGTTTAACATCACGTGACTCGCTCGTGCATGACACAGTCCGTATCAATCGATCACCGCTCAAGATCTGAATACTAAACCTCCTGTACTGAGGAGCTTCATCTGGCGTTCCAACATAACTGTTAAACTGATTTTTCACCTTATCACATCAGCAGTCCATGACCGAGGAACCCATGCCTTCATTTACCATGATCCATTGCTCATGCACAGACGAGTTTTGACTAACCCTCCTACGATTTCCCATGACGCCGTACTACTGCACAGAGGGCAGACAGACGCTAATGGAGGCATTTTTTGCCACGTTGCACCATGATCCAGTTTTGACTAGCTGGTCTATTTGGAGGGAATGACGACTAGCGGCGACCCCCTCCTCGGCCTCCACATTAACACCTGTGCGTCGTTGGCGTTGGGTCGCGCCAGTGCGTTTGGCGGAATAGGTTCGTTGTTGGTAAGGATGAATGGCTGTTCCTGGTGCGTCTGGCTGACCAGAGTGGCACGGGAGCCCAGCGGCATCATGGGATCGACGGCGATGTCGACCCGCATGCGCCACCGCACCGTCTGCAGCAGGATCTTCTCACGTGTCACATTGTTCAATGCCACCAACCACGTGATGAAGCTCTGGTCGCGAGTGACGCGAGTGAGTGCCGGTGCGCCGCTCTCGCCCACGGGCACCGCCCACGTCACGCTCGGGTAGAAGTTGTCATTCATGCTCACGGTGAGACGTGACGGCTTGGACGTCGGACCTGTGATGGTCACTGTTTCAGTAGTGTTGCCGTACCATGGGTAGCTGACGCCGTCTGAGTCGCTGATGGCCTTCACGCGGCCCTCGCGCAGCTCCGGCAGCTCCCAGCTTGACCTGCGGTGGGAGGAAATGTTCAGGGGTCAGAGGTCACGAGGATGCAGACTTGCTTCTCCAACAAAATATGGTGAGTGAATGGAGAAACGAGAGGGTGATCAGTCATTCAGATTTTTATTAAAAAATTAATTAAAGACGGGTCTGAGGATGAACATGCAACGAGGAAACAAGGTCAGGGGTTAAGGCAACTTCTCAAAAATCAGCTTCTCAAATGAAAGTGATGGAGGAGTGACACCGGAGCAGATAAGATGAGATGGAGGATGGAGAAGAGCTTCATTCAAGCGCTAATAAAACAGAATGAATTGTTCGGTGAATGACAAGTGCAGGAGCTTTGGTCTGTTTGTCCTCCTTTTCATTAATCACTCGTTATGCACTGGGACAGAAGACACGTCTGGAAGCCATATTTCAAAACTTTTTGTGCCCCAAAAAGGCCCTAGATGCATTTAAGAAAATAGTTTGTCGAATTTCTAAAATTTAGTAAACTAATTTTAAGACAATTACACAATGATTTGGAGCACATGATATAAAATATATTTATTTAGTTTTTGTCCCCATCTTTTTACTCTCCTACACACTAGACACTACTCACACATCACCTAGAATAGTACTCAAATTGTGCAATATCACTAATGCTCCTTCTGTAATTCCACACCACACCGCCCCCTACTGAGCACGCGCTGAACTACAACAGCGGAATGTTTAACGTTGTGGTTGAATTACAGGTTATTAATTATGGACTGGTTTTTTTATTTGTTTTTGGTGTGGTTCAGAAGGAGCAGCCAGAGTAAATACTCATTGTTTGGAAACACCAATTAGTATTTCAGTTCATGTCAAAATGATACATTAAAACAAATTCACCAAACTTTATAGCTGTTCTTTGACTATTTCATCATCATCATAATAATAATAATCCATCCATCCCACTTATCCTTCTTCAGGGTCACAGGGGAGACCTGGAGCCTATCCCAGGAAGCATCAGGCACAAGGCAGGGTACACCCTGGACAGGGTGCCCATCCATCACAGGGCACAATCACACATACTACAGACACTTTGGATATGCCAATCAGCCTACCATGCATACCTTTGGACTGTGGGAAGAAACCGGGGCAAGGATGCAAACTCCACACACAGAGGGCCACGGTGGGAATCGAACCCCCGCCCCTGGAGGTGTGAGGCGAACGTGCTAACCACTAAGCCACTGTGCACCCTAACAGGAGTAGTAATAATAATAATAATAATAATAATAATAATAAATAATAATAATAATAATAATAATAATAATTATTATTATTATTATTATTATTATTATTATTATTATTATTGTTATTATTGTTATTATTGTTGTTGTTGTTGTTGTTATAAGCATTCTAGCATTATTATTAGGGGGCCATGCACCGAAGGTGCATAGGGATCCTATTGTTATTCTTCTTCTTCTTTTTCTGGCTAGGTTATATACGGCAGCCCAGAGAACCGTCTGGTAAAAAAGTTGTAGAATTTAGCACATTGATTGGGGAGGGTCTAAGGAACATTCTGACAAAATTTGGGCCGCGAAGTGCTTCCGACACTCTAATGCCACCATTGGGTCAAATTTGGGCCTAATTTGGAAGTATGTTTATGATCATAACATTTGAACCGGGTGTACAAAATTTTAAATCCAGGATCCCTGGGTCAAAACAAGTTAATCGCATGCTATGACATCAATTTCCGCCTAAATACATTTTCCGCCGTCTTCGATTTGGTCAAAAACGCTACTCCGCCTACAATTTTTGTCCATTCATCACCAAATTTGCCACATGTCATCTTCAGAGTAAGCCTCACTGAAGTTTTCAGAAGAATGCTGATATTCCAAAGATGCCAAAAAGGAAGTGAGGCTGTATCTCAGCACACTGCCACAAATCTTGGTATGCATCTTCAGGACCATGACCTGAGGCTCTGCAACTAATTTCATGACAGTGCCACTGGTCAAAATTTATAATAACATGCTTCCAAAAAAATGCTTCCATCTAAGTGCCATTTTTGCTTCTCCTCCTCCAAATTTGGTCTAATCTTCACCAAATTTGGTTCACATCATCTTGAGACCTGTGTATACAACTATTTACTGCCATTCTAGCCATTCAGTGCGCTGTTATACAGACAACGCATGGCTGAAAATGTCAAATAGCATTTTTATTGAGAAATGTTCAATAAAAAACAAAAACAATATAAAGCAGATAAATGTTTGATGCAGATACTTGCACAAAGTGGGGAAAAAAGGCAAAAAAAAAAAAAGAGAAAAAATATCAACACTACAAGTCACAGCAGTAGTAGCATCTGCAACAGCAATGCCAACCTGCTGCCTATTTGTTCATCTAGATCTTTCCTCCTACAGCCAGAGAAGTCCAGCTTCCGTGAATTCCGTGGTTAAAACATACATATCATGAGTAAATCTACAAATCACTCTTGAATCACTTTGCCTGTAGGTATGGCTCTGCTTTCCTGTAACTGCTTAGGCAACAACTGTAGCGTGTCTGTGAATGTGCAACTCACTAAGTTTGGGTGCTTGGCCCCCGAAAATACTGCTTGCAGCTTTAATTCTTCTTCTTATTATTAGTAGTAGAAGAAGTATTGTTTTGCAAAACATTAATAATAATCATTATTATTATTATTATTATTATTATTGAGGAGTGCTGCTGTTGTGGTGTTTCGGGTCACTGCATATACTCACGCGCCCGCGTCTCCATATGTGTTGTAGAACTCCATCTGCGTACACGCCTGAATCCAGCCCACCGTCCACGTCTCGTTCCTGGGCACAGGCGGCATGACGACCCCGGCGGAGGCGCGGAAGTAAGGTGTCCGGTAGCGCAGCACGATGGGTGAGTTCTCCTCCACCACCGTGGGGCTCCGGTCGATAGATGCCGACACCTCATACACCACGATGTTCTCACGCCGCACGCGCGGCTTACACGCCACACTCTGGAGGCAGCCCATGGCCCCGCCTACAAAGAGCGCGAGCGCCAGGAGCAACGGCAGGAACAAGGCAGCTCTGAGCTGTACGCTCATATGTTCAAGTCTCTTTGCAACGTGACAGTAACACTCACGCCTTGCTGCCTGGAAAAACGTTGACGTATTGCTAATGATGTATTGTAGTGTAGAACTACACAAGCGCACACGCGCACACACAGTGAGCTGTTGTCAGGCTACAAAATTAGCTTTGCCGCTAAGCTCCTATTTCTGAGGTAATTTTTATGCAGTGTGATTGAAATTACACAGGTTGGTTAATGATAATAGTAATAACAATAATATTATAATTTTCATTAAACATTACACATATAGCCATTTCTTACTAACACATATATAGATCGTCTTGAAATAGTTAGCTAGCCTGCTGTAGCTATAGCTGTAGCAGTAGTTAAGATAAGCTAAGCTGGCTAAGGATCAAACATTGCTAGCTAACCTTCCCTGAATATATTAATGAAGTTGCAGAGTTAGATCACCAAACCATTCTGAATTACCAAAAAAATAATTAATAAATTGATAAATACTCAGGTTTAGTTAGTTAGCTAATGGGAATAACTGTCACTATTTTTTAGTTTTATTTTAAAGGAGCAGAATTGATAAGAAATCGATAATGACATAAATTATTGAATCAACACTTTGACTTTGTAAAAAAATATATAATAATAATAAAAGAAAGAGAGAGGATTTTAAAGAGAATATTTAAATCAAGATCTATTCATTCGCCCAGAGCAATATATGGGTCGCGAACGCCACTGCGGGTTACCAAGTAACCAAAGTGAATGACATATGGGTGTCGTGCGCGTTTAAGCCATTTTGGAGGGAAAAACAATAAAAATGAAACGAATAAAGAAGATGGAGGGCTAGAGTGCAGAGAAACGGGGTGAAAGGTAGATCCACCCGACCCCCCCTTTTTCCTTCTCTTCTTCCACCACCTCCTCCTCCTGCTCTTCCTCCTCCACCTCTCCTCGCGCGGAGTGCTGCACTGCCCTTGGCGTTTGTCCCCGCGCTCGGTTGTGCACGCGACGCGGTTCGGATGCGCTCGGTTTCCGGTTCCAACGTCCCCACCTTGCCTGTCTCCGCGCCCTCTGTCCCCGCCGTCATGTCAGTGGCGAGGTGCTGAAAGAGGCGGCAGCAGCAGCAGCAGCAGGAGCGGCGGCGGCGGTGGCGGCGAAGGCAGCATCCGAGCCGAAGGGATCCTGCTCGAGCCACACGCGCGCGCTGAATGACGGCACCGGAAACACAAACCCGTCGAATCTGAATAATCCTCGGGATGCATCTTTAGATGAATAAAACATACATATTAACTCATAAATCGAGCAATTAATCCGAAACAGTGGCCACGACGGTCGCTGTTCAGTCGTAGCTAGTGCTGATGGTTATACAGGTCACGCGCACGGAGCAACAGCAGCAGCAGCAGCAGCATCAAGCGTGCGCGTTCACAGCACCGGGGGCGTGGATCGTGCCAACGCACGCCACACCCCTCCTGCTCGTTGATTGGTCGCTCTCGCGTCACAGCGGAAGAGGAATCAGCTCCGAGCGCCACTTCCTACTCGCCGGCCAACTCATTCCGCTCATTCATCGGCGACCTTTCGACGGGTTTTTTTCCTGCGGGGTTTATGATCGTTGGACCGCTCCGCAGACTGTGTAAGAAAGCTCCGAGGATTTTTCTCGCCATGAATCCGCAGGTTGTGTTCGTCCTGGGCGGACCCGGAGCCGGAAAAGGAACCCAGTGCGCCAAAATCGTCGAGGTAGGTAGATCTCGCGCCACATCGGACATAACCGGTCTTGTGCTAGAATAATATAAGATAATAATACAAACCCGGAAAAGGTGATGTACAAGAACTGCAGGGCTGGATACCACACACACCTCACTCTCTTTACTGTCCCCAAAATGTCTTCCTACTCCCTACATACCGATATAAACATTCATTATCTTTTTATACCCTACCAAGTGCCCTATAAGGGTCATGGGAAGCTGTTTGCTATCCAGTTTTCTTTCCATCCGGCTTATTTCCGGGTCACCTAGGTCTGCTCCCAAATTCACCATCAAATCTTAATCACGTCCACCCTTCACCCTGTCCTCTAGGACCTTTCCATTACTATACTGTATTAGACAGGATATATTCTGTCCAGTCTGTTCCGCATTGTGTATGTGGCAGTGCAAGGCCGTGTGTGTGTGTGTGTGTGTGTGTGTGTGTGTGAGTTTTTTAAACCCTGCAAAGTAAACAAACAGTTTTATAAAGGCCTGTTTATCCATGGTGGTGGTGTGACAGCGGGTTCAAACGTACTCCGCCTCCATTAGATCCTGTTACTTGCCAAAACTCCTGTTACTCTTTTCTCATTTCCCCTAAGAAGCTTAAGCATCTTTACTGTGTCACGTTTGATCTGTTGTGTGATATGGCTGAAAAGTAAAATTGATCGGTGGCTCCACGCATGTTGCTACTCATCTGTTACTGTTACCACCCTAAAGTTGATTCTTTTCCTAAAGCAGCATGCCCCAGAATAGTTTTATTCCTCTTATACTACAGCGATTTGCCAACAGTTTAAATTTTGTCTTGCTTAAAGAAGAACCCATCGTACTTTTTATCCCTTTTACATTTAATGTTCCCGAAACAAGTTAGTTCCTGTTCTCACTTATGTGCTTATGTTATAGCAGCTATAATTCAGTCCGCACAGGATTTTTTTTGTGATCAAGCAAAAATGCTTGATTTGCTGCCTTTTGTTTTTTTCAAAATTTGCAACGCAACTTCTGAGTTTTTTGTGCTTTTTTTAAAAATAATTTTTGCAGAAAACTACTTGAATTTGGAGAAATTACAATCGCAATAGTTCTGCACAATCTTTCACAGTGATGTTTGTTCATAAACAAGACCTTTTAGCTGTACTCATGTTTGACGCACGTGAATCGAAGAGGGCTTTGGCTGAATACGATGCGTCGAAAAATCACAAGCCTCTCAGAATATTGCGGCGTTTCCCTGATTTTGCGGTAATTTCTGCGATTGCAAAATAGCGGATCCTGGAGGGACTGATTACTATAGAAAGCATAACGCATTAGAGCGATGTGGGTGTAACGGTTAACCGTAAGCTACGTGTGTAATCGTTTCTCATTGTGCCCCCTGTGTGTTTGTACCAGAACTACAGCTACACCCATCTGTCTGCTGGAGACCTGCTGAGAGAGGAGCGCAGCCGGACGGGCTCCAAGGTCGGACAGCTCATCGACAACTACATCAAGGAGGGAAAGATCGTCCCCGTGGAGATCACCATCAACTTACTGAAGAAGGTCAGTAGGTCACGCTGACGCAACAAGCCTTTTGAACAATTCCGGAAAATCAGGTTGGTCTGGAAATGGAAGAACTGGTGCGGTGAGGTTGAAACCAATTTAAAAACAAAATGAACAAGCAAAAGACAGAAGATACACAGGAAGTTTTGTATCTTAGGCTAATTTCTGATCTGCTTAAACTGTTTGATGTCTTAATTATTTAAACAAAATGAATATAGAATGAAAAAAAATGTTCTTGTCAATTATTTTATTACCCCATTGTTGAACACAGGCTTTTTAAAAGTACAGTAGAATTACAATAGAATAGAATGGAACAAAAGAATGTACAATAGAATTTGAATAGAAAAGCATTAATTCTTGCATAATTAATGCTTTTCTTAAATTGAAATTGACTGAGATTTGATATTGAGTATGATTTTTTTGTGCATCACTATAAATAAGTAATTTACTGTCAAAAGTAGTTCTCATGAATGTTTGTTTTCTAAAGAATTTTAGTTGGCCAACAGCAGTGCTTCTAAACACAAAGTATGGACCGTGTTAAAATGCCGCATTGACCCGTGTTTATTGTGCGTTGTTGTGAAATTACTAAGCTCCCTGAATTTCAGGTCCCTCGGATCCAGACTGACCGATGTAGGTCGCTGGAACGGAGCTATTTTTGCATACGGGTTCTTGGTATGCAAAATAATTTCCGTTCTCTAATGTACAGAGGGCGCACGGTGGCTTAGTGCTTAGCACGTTCGCCTCACACCTCCAGGGTCGGGGGTTTGATTCCCACCGTGGCCCTGTGTGTGCATGTTCTCCCCATGCCCCGGTTTCCTCTGGGTACTCTGGTTTTCTCCCCCAGTCCAAAGACATGCATGGTAGGCTGATTGGCATGTCCAAGGAGTCTGTAGTTTATGAATGTGTATCTGAGTGTGCCCTGCGATGGATTGGCACCCTGCCCCATGACCCTGAAGAGGATAAGCGGTATAGAGGATGGATGGATGGATGGATATACGTACAAAAAAAAGAAAAGCATGACCTTGGTGGACTACTATGGAGAATAAAGAATAAATAAATAACTTTATTTAATTATTGAAATGCTGTAGATTGAGTCGAAAGGGTGACTATATATAACTAATATCAATTATTCATAAAATAAAATAAACAAACATATTAGCATAATAAAATAGTTGGAATGGGGAATAGTAAATATCTTCTTGTATGAAAGTGTTTAATTAAATCCAATCATCTGAATTTATTACATCAATGTACATACATTTAAAACTAGCAAAAGAAGTAATTATTTTATTTCAATTTTATTGGTATAGCGCTTTTTTACAATGGCCATTGTCTCAAAGCAGAACTATTTGAATTTGGATCATTTTTAACAAATTCATTTTAACAAAATCATTTTTATTTGAATAAATCCCAACCATTCTGGAGGGAGATAAAGATTTCTTTCATTTTCTCTCACAGTTTTTAAGCATCCTTTTTTTTTTCTTTAAATCCAAAGAATTTGACATTGAAAGCTTCTTTAGGAAGGTCACCTTTATTTTGGTTTAGTGTCTGCAACCGTCAGGTCGAGCGACATGAAAGATTTCTGTTTTGGAGAGTTATTTACACAGATACGACACAAACCAAATATTTACCTCAGCATGTGTGATGTTTTGTCTCTCATGAGCTTGCTCTGTCCTTCGCCCTCCTTCTGTAATTCTCTTTATTACTTTATTTGTGCACTTTGATCTTCAGCAGACACATCAGTGTTGACTCGGTGTTTTGTCTCTGAAACTGTATTTCAGATTAGCAAAATGAGTTATGCATTACGTGTGGCTTCGGGGATTTGGACCAATCATAGAGAGCTTCTGCATGAACACCCACCAATGAGCAGAAACTCCCTAGTAACAAGTAACTGATTGGACGGGATGGTGGCCATTTATTGTTCTTTTTTCTTTTTCTTTTTCTTTTCTTTGTTTTTTTTTCTTTTCCACCAAATATATTGAATTTGCTCTAACACAATAATAATTTCTGTTTGCGATTTTATTATCGCATACTTATACTATAATGGTAGTACATTATATCACGGCGTTGTTGATTTAATTGTCTATAACAACAGCTCTGGCAGTAGTGCAGATTTATTTAGGATGAACGCGCTCGTTCTAATAACTTTATTGTTTCTATTGTAACGGCTCATTCACAGGACTTGTACAGCTGGCACTCCACATAAACGATATGGTGACGTTTGTGTAATTGGTTTAATATTTATGGAATGAGTCTCCACTGTGAACGCAATTTTCCGACATCTTCAGGACAGAGGAAGAGGGTTTCTCAGTTTGTTTTTTTTGTACGTGTCTTATTAACATCAAAAGAGAGGAAAAAATTGTCTTAGTATTATGTAATAGAACGTAAACGCTAAACTGCACACAAACAAACTAGAGAATTAATTAACCAAAAACAAAAGCAACCCTATTTTATAGTGAATAATAAGTCAAAGATGTGCCACAACAACAACGCAATTCAAAAATAGCTTATATTCAATATGTCATATTTAAAAGTCTTTTTAAATCACCACGCAACCAAAGACACCCCGTTTCCTCAAAACAGCTGTAAGTCTTCAAATTGTTTGTCGCATGATAAAACTGTTATCTTTCTCATTTCTGTCATATCTAGGCCATGGAAGAGACCATGCAGAAAGATGAAAACAAGTTCCGCTTCCTTATCGACGGCTTCCCGCGGAACGAGGATAACCTGCAAGGCTGGGTGAAGGTCATGGATGGCAAAGCAGATGTCAAATTCGTCCTATTTTTTGACTGCAGTAATGATGTGAGTCATTTTCTGGTCTTCCGGTGGTTTTTTGTAGTTGCTGAGGGACACACCCACGGACAGGTCATTATGAAGATCTAATTAAAGAAGTCTCGTGCGACTTGAGGATTTAGAGCCTGATCAGCATTATTTTGGGTCCTGGTTGCAGGTTTGTATCGAAAGGTGTTTGGAAAGAGGGAAGAGCAGCGGCAGGACGGATGACAACAAAGAGAGCTTGGAGAAAAGGTAACATCAACATCAACAAAGTGCTCAACAAGCTGATGTTCCATATTCCTACATTCCCAATCCCGGTGTTGAGGTACTATGTACTATGTTCCCAAAAAGCCAAGGTTCCCAGGTGCTACATTCCCACAGGTCCTACTTCCTACAAGGTTATCAGGGACGAGGGTACTAAAGCCCCATGTTAACAATATCCTAAGTTCCCAAAGTCTTACATTCCTAAAGGTCTGTGTTAATTATATCCTACTAATTATATTAATTAGTAGGATATAAATAGTGTTAATTATATTCTCAAAGGTCTTGTGTCCCTAAAGGTCCTACATTCTCAAAGGTCCTACATTGTCAAAGACTCTGCTGCTCAAAGGTTCTATGTCCCCTGTGGGCTTTTATTCTCAAAGGCCCTGTGTTCTCAATGGTTTTATTTACACATCGGCTCAACAGTTTTGGGCACACAGTGCTAAGTCTTATACTTTGATCAAGGTTTCTTTATTAGCATTTTTTTTAATTAAACATACAACACCAACCAAACAAATAGAACAAACCCCCCACCCAGTGCCAGACATTGAACATACATATTACATATTATAAAGCCAGACCACCATAGAAAAGAAGAGAGCAAAAGAAATAAAATTATAGATAATGATCACAAAACAATACTATCAGCATCCATGTCTCTGACAAAGAACAGAAAAGGTTGCCAGATTCTTTAAAATTTCCCAGTCGCTCCCTGACAGTGTATCTAATCTTTTCCAACTTAAGATGACACATGACTTCCCTGACCCAATGACTATACACCGGTGGAGCAGGATCCTTCCATCTAAACAATATTAATCTCCTGGCCAGGAGAGTGCAGAAGGACATCATGCTGATCTCACACCATCTAAAAGGAGTATTCTCTGGGGTCACCCCAAACATCGCAATAAAAAGGGACGTCTGTACTACTCTTCCCAATATCTTAGTGAAAGTCTCAAATACAGACTGCCAGAATGTATACAGCTTTGGACATGTCCAGAACATATGCAACAGAGTGACTGGAGCCTGACTGCATCGATCACATGTGGGATCTATGTCGGAATTAATCTTTGAGAGTCTAGCTTTGGACCAATGAAGACGGTGAACAATTTTAAATTGGACAACTGCATGTCTGAGACATACGGAGGAGGAGAAAATCCCCTGGATTACTTTGCGCCAATCATTATCAGAAACTGATTCGCCTAAGTCCGTCTCCGATTTATTCTTAATAAGATCTAGGGACGACAAATCACGCATGCCGAGTAGGTCATAGATAACCCTTATTGTCTGCTTCTTGGCCAGTTTACATTTAAAAATTGCATCCAACTTACGAATTGGAAGAACACAATGGGAAGGTATCTGAATTTAAGGCCACAAAGCTCCTAAGCTGCAAATATTTATAAAAATGTGATCTGGGAATGTCATATTTCTGCATTAGCTGCTCGAATGAGACGAAAACACCATCAACATAGAGATCAGACAGTAAGACAGCCCCCTTTCTAGACCAAGTAATGAAAGTCTTATCCAACAAAGATGGGATAAACAGATGATTATTTGCAATTGGCCCTGTGAGTGACAAGTCCCCAAGAGAGAAAGATCTTCTAAATTGATTCCAAATTTTGATTGAGTGTACAACAACTGGATCAGAGGTAAAGCTAGACAGAGGTTGTGCGAATGGTAATTTAGCACACAGTAGGGCCGCCGGGGAGGTGGATGCAATGGACGACCCTTCCATAATTGTCTATCCAGGGGCTGCCGCACTCTCCCCCATCCAGTACAACAGCGATCTTGTATTAACTGCCCAGTAGTACATGAAGTTTGGGAGTGCCATCCCTCCCTTCGCTCGAGGTCTCTGCAATATATGCCTTTTGATCCGAGGTGGCTTTTTGTTCCAGATAAAGGCTGATATCTGATTGTTCAGTTTTGAAAAGAAGGATTTTGTAAGAAACACTGGAAAACATATAAAAATTTAGGCAGCACATTCATCTTTATAGTATTGATTCTGCCCCCCAGGGAGAGAGGCAGGGTGTCCCACCGCTCAATATCTTGCTTCAGATTAGATAACAGGGGCTGATAATTAGCTAGGTATAGAACTTTATAACTATGTGTAACCCACACCCTGAGATACTTGAATTTCTTTAGACTAATTTTGAAAGGGAATGAGTCTAGGCGTACCTGGCCTGCCCCCTCACCAACAGGCATCAGTTCACTTTTTTGAATACTGACCTTACAGCCCGATATTCTGCCAAAAGCCTCGAGTAGGACCATTAGTTTAGGGAGACTCTCAAGGGGCTGTAAAATGAACAATAGCATGTCGTCTACGTACAAAGAAACTTTATGCTCTATCCACACACGCCAGATCCCCCTAATGTCAGTATTCTGTCTTAGCGCCACAGCAAGTGGCTCCATTACAATGGCAAATAGCAGTGGCGACAGAGGACATCCCTGTCTTGTACCCCAATGGAGCTCGAAGTAGGTGTACAAATTATTATTAGTACGAATAGCAGTCCTTGAAGACGTATATAGAAGTTTGACCCATGATATGAACCTGGGACCAAACCCAAACCTCTTCAGCGTGCTGAAAAGATAGCCCCACTCCATCCGGTCAAATGCCTTTTCAGCGTCAAGTGAAAGCACTACTTCTGGGGTACCAGGTGGAGAGGGGCTATAGAGGATATTGAAATGGCGTCTGATGTTGAAAAAAGAGTAACGATTCATAATAAAACCTGTTTGGTCCGGCGATATAATGGATGGAAGAACCCCCTCCAAGCGAGGTGCCAAAGTTTTAGCAAGGATTTTAACATCGGTATTTAGTAAAGAAATTGGAAGATAAGAGCTGCACTCAAGAGGGCTCTTGTCTTTCTTAAGGAGTAAGGAGATAACTGCTTCACGCATAGTAGATGGCAGGGCTCTCAAGGAGAACGACTCCTTGAAAACCGACAATAACAAAGGGGAGAGTTGCCTTGAAAACTTTTTATAGAAATCGGTTGGATAACCATCCGGTCCCGGGGACTTGCTGCTTTGCATAGAGCCAATTGCTGATGCTATCTTCCCGACCGAGAGGTCCTCCTCCAACCCTGCGGCCTCCCCTGGATCTAAGGACGGAACATGCAGGGTCTTTAAAAAGCCTTCCAATACAGAAGGGTCTACAGATGGGCCGGAGCTGTATAGTGACATATACGAAGCTTGAAAACTGAAGTTAATTTTATGACTATCTGTGCATTTTCAGCCCTGCTCGTCATATATTTCAGAGATGGTCAGATTAGCAGTTCTCTGTCTTAGCTGGTGAGCGAGAATCCGTCCAGCCTTTTCCCTGTGCTCATAAAACCCGTATCGTGATTTGGAGATAAGATACTCAGCCTGTTTCTTCGATAAAAGGTCAAACTCTGTCTGCAGTGACAAATGCCTCTTCATAGAATCTGCAGAAGGTAGTTGGCTAAGTGCCCTATCCAGCCCAAGAATCTATTCCGCCAGTTCTTTAAGTTGGGCAGTGCTCCTTCTCCTCTGGTTAGCACAGTATGAGATGACCTGACCTCGTAAATATGCCTTCAGCGACTCCCAAATCGTCAAGGAAGACATTCCAGGTGTTTGATTAATATCCAAAAAAACCCCGAAATTTCAGATGCAATAAAACTAGTAAAAACATCATCCGACAAAAGCAGAGGATTGAGTCTCCAAAGGCGGTAATTGGATTGCGTATCTGGGATGCGCATTCTCATAGTTAAGGGGCAGCGATCTGAAATAACTATGGGTCCATAATGACATCTGGTTATGAGGGGAAGCATTCTTTTGTCCAAAGAGTAGTCTATACGGGAGTATGTATTATGAACTGAGGAGAAAAAGGAGTAACTCCTGGAAGCAGGGTTGCGAAAATGGCATACGTCCGCAACTCCTTACGACTCGAGGAATAGCTGGATAGAACGCGCCGCCCCAGACAGGGACAAGAATCTGGGTGAGCTACGATCCAACACAGGGGAAAGCGTACAGTTCATGTCACTGCCGAGGATAAGTTAATGCGATGCCATATTCGGTAGGCGGGGAAAAAAAATCGTGAAGAACATTGAATCATCCCAGTTTGGTGCATAAACATTGGCCAAAATGACCGGAAAAGTATAAATTTGCACTTTTCAGCTCAGTTTTTATCACCGCAGCAATATTGGCCCTTAGTGAAAGCAGGATATCCGTCTTCAAGGTTTCAGCGTCCATCTCTTGGCTGTTCGGCCAGGGCGGGGGCTCCGAGCCCGGAGAGGCAGCAGAACTCGCGGACGAGGCAGTGCTGGGCCTAGATTTGGTTGACTCTGTGAATTTATATTTCCGCAAATTTGCCGCCATCTTCACGCAAATATATGTACATTTAACTTAAGAAAATAAGTAAGAAACAGGGTTTGCTAGCATTTAACTATGAAAAACAGTTATTAATTAAAAAAAAAAACCCAGAAGTTCGACGGGAGCTCAAACTAAACCCAACCTACTCCATTGCCCACTCAACAGTGCCCCCCTAAGTCTTATACTTAACATGGTCCTACATTCTCAAAGGTCTAATATTCAGTTTTTAGGGTTCTTAACATTTTTGATGTTCTCAGGCATGGTCCTAGGGCCCTATGTTAATAAGATCCGACATTCCCAAAGGTCCAAAGTTTCCAGTGCACCTACCTTCTGTACAGTAGGTCCTGCGAACACAGACCCAGCTCACTATCCCGCTATCCATCCTTCATAGCTTTGATGACCTTTTCTGTATTAGCACATCGTTTCCCTCCAGCATTTAATCTTATAGTCTCCTTTTCAGAACTTCACTGTGTTTTGTTTCCATGTATGTGTGTATACAGTGTGTGTGTGTGTGTGTTGTATTTGAGCTCGCTTTTCGTCTGCAGGATCCAGACGTACCTACAGTCCACACGGCCAATCATCGAGCGGTACGAGAAGCAGGGAAAAGTGCGCACTATTGACGCCTCACGTGCCGTCTGCGAGGTGAGACTGCAGTGGGTGGAGTTAAATAATAATAATTAAGGACACAGTAATATAATTTCATGACACAGATAAAATACTGCAGATCTGGAAGCTTTCTGATTTGCTGTCTTTTGTGCAGGTTTTCGCCGACGTGAAGGCGGTTTTCGACAGAGAAGGTTGAACTTGCTGATTCCACCGTGAATTAAGTTCAGTGATGTCAGCGATGCTACACTTCATTTATTTACACATTTAACTTTTTATTCGTTTAAGTGTATTTTTGTTTAAGACCGAATGTATGTGTGTGTGAAAGGGGGACATTCTATGACTTTGTGTCGATTTCTGCTTAATAATGCCCAAGAGGAACAATATTCCTGTAGAACAATGATAAAAGTAGAGCAATAGAGTCCAATTAAAGGACATTTTCCATAGGAATGGTATTTAGTACTTATAGTACTCTTAGTACTTTTAGTTCAATTGGATTTGGCATTTTATCTGTGGCCATATGGATATTAATGTGCGTCATATCGTTATGTTGTTGTTCTTCTTCTTCTCTTATTATTATTATTATTATTATTATTATTATTATTATTGTTGTTGTTGTTATTATTAACTATGGAAAACGGCCTGAGCAGCGATCACAGGGGGCCAAGAACTGACAGTGGCTAAATTACATCATATATGAAAAGTACATTTAAAATTGTTCTTAATTTAATTTTAAGTCGGGCTGTATTATACGGACACCGTATTGTATTGTTGTACCGTTGCGACAGTATATTAAACAAAATATATTGAAAACCCATCATTGTTCAAAATCGTCCTGCATCATCTGGACCAAATGTATTAATTTACATACAGAATCCGGCACACTTGATTGGTCAGAAGGATCCCGTTACACAATTACACTTTAGAGCTTGTTTACAAATGCAGTCTTCTGTCATATTACTATTAACAATTGCAATACACTGCACATCATTAATAAATGACATATTGTGCAACCCTCCCAGCCTGGTGTTAGCTCTGTTTTATCTTGATATGCCTTTGAACCCTGCAAAGTCACAAGATCATACAGTAATGTAAAAATGAAATTAAAATATGTCTCCTACGTCAAGAAGTTGTGTGGTTTTTTAAAATTATTATTTACACTGTTTTACACTGTGCAACAGGAAGTGTGTAATCACGTGCACATTGTTTGCAACACCAGCAACAACACACACGCATCTGCTGAGTGATGCTTTAGGTTAGTCAATTTGCTGCAAAGTATTGGCACCCCCACCAAGCAGTATAAAAGGTTATACCGCTGGGTAGAGGGGTGCCAATACTTTGTGCAGTGCAACAGACTAATGTACGTGCCCTATATAGTAGGAAGGTCTAACAAATCAGCATGTTAACCGATAAGGCCACGTTAGTCAGTTTGCATTCACGTGAATAGAAACCGAAAGTAAAACATACTCGAGACATCAGAAAAATCACAGGAATTATTCTTTTCTCGCCATGAATCCGCAGGTTGTGTTCGCCCTGGGTGGACCCGGAGCCGGAAAAGGAACCCAATGCTCCAAAATTGCTGAGGTAAAACACGGAATGAATTTATTTATTTATTTATTTATTTATTTTTTAATAAAAATTAAAATAGAAACAAATCTCGCGCGTAAACTGTGTTGCACCGAACTGAGGGCGTCTCGCGCGCGCATTAACGTTACATTCCTTGTATGAGCTCACTACCAAGAGGTGAAATAATGTTTTTTACAGCATGCATTATTCATCACAAAGAACATCTTATAAAACATCATGCAACTGGATGATTCTATGATTGTGGTGGCCATTTAACTCTTAACGTTTTTTAAAAAAATCAACCACTTTTCAACTTTTAGTCTAAGAAAACATGCTTTCAAGCATTTACATTTAAAGAGTGTATCTGGAAAAAAAAATAATGGAGTGTGTTTTGTGCTTGTGCTGTATTCAACTAAATACAGGGGGATAAACATGTTCATAGTGTAAATAGTGTAAATAAAATGAAATAATCTATCAAAATATGTTAAAAACGGTCACATTTCTGACCATCTCTAGTGCTGTAGCTAGTTTCTGGTCTGAAAATGTATTGACATAAATACGTGTGATTGGATAAACCGCAACAAAGGATCTGCTACAGAAGCTGCGCTGGTTCATGTTTAGAAAATTAGAATTGTTCAAAGACAGCCAGTGCTTTTTTTGTTGTTGTTTTCCCCCCCCATACATTTATTGGTTATGCTACGGTATTGTTTCAAGTACTCGATTCACTCCACATCCAGATCTCAGTCTGAGCGATAACGACCCCTTGGCTGTACAGTCCTAGCTAGATTTCTACCTACCAATGATGAGTTGCTTGTCCATTAACCCTCTTACCCCTTAGTTCCCACAGTATTATGTCCCACAACCCTATATTCCCCATAGAAACAGCACGCCAACCCTGAGTTCCCAGTCCAAAATTGGCCCCAAAATCAACATTTTTATTTTAACATTTTTAGGCCTTGAAACAACTTATAATAATGTATTTGTGTAATATTACTTTGAAAATGAAGCAGTTCAGTGTTTTTACTCCACTTAGGGCACAATTCTTAACTAGAGAAATGACGAAAAATGCTCGCTAAAATCCTTATACTCATTTAGAAGTACCATACGAGCATCAGCGTGGTCAGTGCCTTTGAATAAATTCAAGTAAATAATAAATAAATAAATGCATTTTAGCGCCAAAAGTCAAGTTTCTGGTGATAATCAGACCAGCAGGTAGTGTTTTCACGAATGCACAGAAATGGTCCCGTTATGACTCCAGACCCCTGCAGTGTCAGTCGCACTGGTTGATGCTGAAGATGAAGACGGATCAGGGTCTGAATCAGGAGAGTTTGCGTCTCTATCAGTTTCGGTTTCAACATCGCCTGAACTTTCACTGCTGTCACTATCTAGAATCCTCGCTCTCGCCTGTGTAACTGTGTATGTTTTCTTTTTTTTCCACAGTTTTAGATGTACCTGCGTTCACTGTAGGTGTAACTTTAGCTGGAACACGATTAGCTTTTCGCTTTGGCATTTTTAGTTCACTTCTACTATTACACCAATATTCACGCTTGGATCTTCATCGTAATGCCGGCGTAATAACGTAATCACGTCGTGACGTCATCAACTTTCCGGGTTAAAAAATAATAATTAAATAAGTAAGGCATCATAGCAGAGTAATGCCGGTACACCGGCCTTACGGGGATAACGTTTACACTGTAAAGCCGCTATATCGGCCTTACAGGTATTTGGCATAGACGACCAAGCCGGTATATCGTCCTTACGGGAATAGATCAAAGAAGGGCAAGCCGGTTTTTCGGCCATACGCGGTAAGAGGGTTAAGTGCTCCTCCTGGTGGACAGGAATCAAGCAGTTTGATCAAAAATGTTCTCTATGTAAAAATTGTGATTCACTAAATGGAAACTTTAAATGGAGACGCAAGATACCCTTGCTTCATAGCGCTCCGTGTCCGTCTCTCTCAGCACTACAGCTACACACACCTGTCCGCTGGTGATCTGTTGAGAAAAGAGCGCAGCCGAACAGACTCTGAGTTCAGCCAGATCATCGACAGCTGCTTTAAACGGGGAGAGTTCGCCCCTGTGGAGATCACCATCACCTTACTGAGAAAGGTGTGTAGTTTGAGAGTTTCCGACACAAACCTAAAGCTAATCAGCTCTTTCAGTGTGTCAGTCTGTAAACACAGTCTGCATCACATCCAAGCCATCATATAATCGTTTGAAATCAGTACTGCTCCTGTAAACTTTAAAGTTTATGAAGTTATTTCTTTTGGTGTTGAAACGGAACCAGTTTTACGTACTGGTTCCTGGTTCTGCTCTCCTAACTCCATAGATGTGTAGAAACAGACTAGCGCTGTGATCTTGATAGACCTCAATATGGATGGAAAATGAATCTGTTTTGAAAAGCTCCTACAGGACGAAGTGTTTTAGATTGAACAACCCGTTTTCTGCCATCTCTAGGCAATGGAGGAGACCATGAAGACCGGTGAGAACAAGTTTCGCTTCCTTATCGACGGCTTCCCTCCAAACGAGGATAACCTGCAAGGCTGGATGAAGGTCATGGATGGCAAAGCAGGTGTCAAATTTGTCCTTTTTTTGGACTGTAGTAATGAAGTGAGTAATTTTCTCTTACTCTTATTAGACTTTTTTATACTATGGTGTAACGTGAGTATTTAGTGACTGATCGTTATTATTATTGTGGGTCTTGGGTGCAGGTTTGCATCAACAGGTGCCTAGAAAGAGGGAGGACTAGTGGAAGGGATGATGACAACAAAGAGAGCTTGGAGAAAAGGTAATAATATATTTATAAAAGCTCCCCAGAAAAAAATACATAAAAGAAATACTTGGTTATGCATCCTGTCAGGTAAGAACTTCCGCGTTTTGAGAGAGTTCCTGTCCATTTCAATCCACTCTTTCGTAAAGATTTCTATCGTCACAAACGCTCCAATTCTCAGAACGCCTCACTCACCATCTCATCTGGAGGGGTTAACGGTTTGAAACGTGCACGGTACAACAATCCAGTCTAAAAATATCACAGGTTCACATATTAATCATATGCTTAAAAAGCACAAAGCAAAGGTAACAATGAAAGGAAATACACTAGATTACAAAATGGTCAAATAATGAAATCCCCTAATTGTACTTCTTTTTTTTAGAAAGATGTTTTTGAGTGTGACTTTTCTGTAAAATCTCGTACACTGTCAGCATTTACACATTCTTGTCTGCCGTATCAGATTACTGAACCTTCTGTCCAAGTGACACGCTTCTTCAGCAGATTTCTTCAATAAGTAGTTGAAAATATACATCTAATGCTACACCATGTGTTTATTTTAAATTTTTTTGCAGCGTCTAGCATGCTGTGCGGCCGCCACTAGGAGGGGCTGTGATCCTTTTTACTCTAATAAACATTGTGTTACATGTATATGTTTATCCGTTTATGTGTGCATGTACAGTATTTGACCAGACGAGCTGACTTTTCATCTGCAGGATCCAGATGTACCTGCGGTTCACGCGGCCGATCATAGAGCGTTACGAGAAGCAGGGAAAAGTGCGCACTGTCGACGCCTCACGCTCCCTCAATGAGGTGAGACTGCAGTAGGGGTGGAGCTTAAACGAATAATAATAATAATAATGATGATGATTGAGATTGCACTAATAGGTTGCTATTTTCCTTCATGGATATTTCTGCAGATCCAGAAGCTTTCTGATTTGCTGCCTTTCTTGATCTGCTGTGCAGGTCTTTGCCGATGTGAAGTCAGTCTTCGACAGAGAAGGATGATCCTGCTGACTTTGCCCTGAAGGACTTTCCTTAATGTCGACGACTCTATGAGTAATTTATTTACATGTTTACTTTTTTTTTTTTTTTTACAAATTTACACATATTTTTTGTTTGTTTAAGAGGTGACTGCGTGTATGTGTGTGTGTGCGTTCCTCTCTTAATAAGGAATATTACTGAGAGGAACAATATTCCTGTAGAGCAGTAAAGTCTAAAGCACATCAGAGTTAAAGCACATTTAATGGTATTAAGTACTATTAGTACGTTTAGTCCTCTTAGTTTAATAAAATTTGGTGTTTTAACGGTGGTCATACGTATATAAATACACATTTATAACAGTTATTATTACTATCAACTATGGAAAATTTATCACAAAAATCATTTATTTCAGGTTATTGTTGCTAAAGGTGGTGCTACGTGTTACTCATTTATAGGGTGTACTTATTTTTTCTCACCAGGTTTCTGAATGTTGGTTTACTTTTTGGTTACATATTGAAATCTGGTGTTTATTTATTCATTTATTTATTTATTTATTTTTATAGACATTGTTGAGGACCACACAAATGTTATTTAGGCCCTGATAACTAAAAACCGAGAATTGAAGGAGGGTGCACTTACTTTTTCCCATGACTCTATGTATTATATAGAGCATTTTATTATAGATTAGTTCCTAAAGCCACGTTAAAGTTAATGAGAAACGACATCAGTCACTTCATTTCCGGATTTGTGATTGGCCCTGAACACACCTGGGACAGCTCTGTAAGAGTTTCATCATCATCATCATCATAATAATAATAATAATAATAATAATAATAATCAGCTAATCATTTGGATCAGGAGTGTTCAATCTCAGGAAGATGAGGACTGGAGTTAAGAACCCCTGATCTAATAATTTGCAATGAATCAGATTATTTGACTCAATTCACCAGTAAGGAGTCAACTCCCAAACGGTTCATTGCTATTGTTTTAAAAGCAGCCAATTAAAGCGATCATTTAAATTCTTCCGCGAAATCCGTCTCTACCTTGTGATTATTAAAAGAGCATTACAGGAGGCTTTGCATTGTGTTTGTTATAAACTCAAACACAACTTAAATAAATATAACAACAACAAAAAAGCCATATTGGAGCTACATATACTGTATATATGAATAGACATAAGAACTTTTCCACTTGCCTGTATTTGTATTTTTATAGCCTACTTGCATTTATCTTTCATAAAAGTATATAATTTAAATTAGATTCCTGTCGATTTAATCCGATTTGCAAACGCACATTTTACGCATCTTAGTAGAACTGACTCTGAATCATTACGCTGTCACAAACGACTCCGATGATTCACTGGATGTGTTTTGGATCTCTCCATGTAATTAATGGCAATAATGAATTAATGAACTGTAAATATGCATGTAAATATAGTCTAGATGGAAATATATTCTGTCTCCCAACTTTCAACTGAAAGAGCCAATTCAAAGAGTTGACTCTTTCGTGAACGACACATCTCTATAAACTAAGTGAACTAAGCAAAGGTAAACGACTTAATCTGTTTCTTGTGCACATTAAAAACACTCATTAACATTATAGAATAGATTTTAATACCTTTATAAAGCAGCATTACTACAAACAGCTTGAGGAATAAATTATATTCCTCCTAATGCATTCTTACATTATAAGCCAAAATACGATAAAACTACAAACTATAAAAACAAACATGAATTAATTTTCATGTGGCGAGTGTTTATCACTATTTTATTATATTTTTAGGAAATTAAAATAAAACCCAACCCAAAGTTTTTATTTTAAAAACTTTATTACAACACCCATCTCCACTTATTTTTTTATATCAAAATACTGTACAGAAAAGCTACAAAACATCTATAAATACATTTTTTGGGGATTTTTTTATGTAAATTTTATAGTACCTCGTATGTACCACATTCAGCAAGTGCAAAAATAAGTGTACTTTATAACATCATAAAAACACGTCATATAATACATAAAACATCCGGAACCTTTACACATACGACTGTAAAGAGTGTGAGTGCACTACCAACCACTTATCCAACATGTTAACTAACACATAATACTGATAAGTGCTCTCTCTCTCTCATATATATATATATATATATATATATATATATATATATATATATGCGTATATATTTTATTTTTGCACAGAATTGGCTAGCTAAAGTCAGCGCTCATCTGCACTCCAGTGTTAAAGAAACGTTTGCGTTTAAATCAACAGGGAGCCGATATGAACGAAATTTCTTATATACAGTGAACGGCTCAGATTTAGAAATAAACACACCCCTGGATACCACAACTGACCAATCAGAACAGAGTATTTCACAACAGTCATTATATACAGATATCGTGAATTGTAATCTGATGTTAGTTTTGTGATGAGTCATTAGTAGACTCAAGACATTTAAACCCCACAGTATACGTACCACTGTATTAGCGTGTGTGTGTGTGTGTGAGTGAGAGAGAGATAAAAAATTGCTGCGTCTGTGTTTCAGCGGTTAGAGGTCTTGATGTTGGTCACAGCGCCGTGTTTCTGTCTCAAGTGCAGACGGAGCTGACTCTTGTGCCTAAAACGTAGATCGCACGTCTCACACTGGAGAGAACACACACATACAATTATTTTGAATTATGTCTCACGTAAATACTAAGTAAATATACATAACATGAATGTTAAAAAAAGTCATAAGTCAGACATTTAAGTCATTTATGAACTGGCTTGGTTTTGTAGCTGAATCTTAAATGCCAGGCACACTTTGTAGGGGTGAGGCTATAACTTACAACACTTCATGTAGTGAGCATACGTAGTTCAAACTGCTTAAAGAAATGTAAAAATCGAGCTAAAAATCAGTGATAAAACACTACTGTGGGTAAATAAATCTCCCCCCGTGACACTACAATCTATAAATGCTTTATAAACAAATATTCCTTATACACTTATTCACTGCCCACTTATTAATATTACTTGTATCATTAATATTCATTGTACCCTTGTTAATATTCATTGCTAGTTAATATTACTTGTACACATCAATATTCCTCATATGCTCATTAATATTCATTGTAAACTCATTAACGATATAAACATATTAGAGTTAAGGTGAGCGACGTTGCGCATACATGGTAGGGTTTTTCTCCGGTGTGGATGCGCAGGTGACTCTTGAGCGTCTGTAGATGGCGGAAGCGCGTGTTACACACGGAGCAGCAGTACGGTTTCTCGCCGGTGTGGATCAGCACGTGAGCACGCAGGTGAGCCACCTGACAGATTTAGGAACGAGTCATGGTCAGAAAGCTGGAACTTTACAAATGTTCATGCGAGGTTCATGCTCCGGCGGGGTCGTACCTGGACGAAGGCGGAGCCACACGTCTCGCACTTGTACGGTTTCTCGCCCGAGTGGATGCGCAGGTGAGTCTTCAGGTTGGCCGGTCGGTTGAACTGAGCGCTACACACACCACAGCGGTACGGCTTCTCACCTGCCGGCACAATCGTTTATTCACTCAACTTGATTTAAATGATATTTTCCTGTTAAACAAGTAAATAGATAGAAGCACAAAGTTCTAACTGGCTAAAATAAACTGATTCTAAAAAATGTATAAAAATAAATAAAACTGGAAGGAATATTTAATTAATAATCATTTAGTTATTTGGGTTCTGCCTCTAAACAATAATTAAAAAAAAAATGCAATTATTAATAACTTAACACGCTATAATGTGAATTAATCCATTTTATTTATTTCTATGATGATTTAATTTACGTATATTTATATAATAACGTATTCACTTAATGAATATAGAATATTTATTTATTCATAGCTTAAAATACTTTTACATAAAAACAAACAAATGAATTGATAAATTGCTATTACGTTAAACAAGTGATTATTTAAAACTAAATTAAATCAGAATATAGATAAGTGATTAATAATTACATTCTCCATCTTCAGTGGAGGCGGGAGTAAAACCCACAGCCAATCATTTCACAGATTATTAAAAGGAAGCTGTTATTCAAAACAAGCTAGTTGAGAATTAAATAATCCATTTAATTTAGCTAAGAATTGTTTATTTAGTAACAAGCTTATTTTTATTTTAATTAAAATAAGCCTCGACTTGACGGCGAGACACAGAAATGTGATTCTCCGATGATGTTAGATCTTGGTCTGGTTTCTATAGAACAACGTGAGATGACTTTACCTGGAGAGACAGATTTGTGGTTAGTGAGGTTGTGGTTGGAGGTGAAGGAGGTTCTGAGGACATCACAGTCGTACAGTTTGCCATCATGGAGACACTGATGGTTCTCCGAGTCGTTCTCCATTTTGTCCCACTCACCGCAGGTCAGATCAGTGCTCTCTGCAGGAGGAGATGAACATCAGGAGCACAAGAAACCGGTTTGTATGTTTCACTCTGAGACTTTACTGGAGCTTTAAGAGTTATAACAGAGTGTGAAAAGCACAACACGACATCTATAACCAGGTTATAACACCTTACAGCTCCTAAAAGTGAAGCCAATCTCCAAAAAGGCTTGAGATATGGGTGGCCATGCCTCCTTCATTAGGACTAATATGTACAGAAGCCACGCTTCCTTCACTAGGACTAATATGTGCAGAAGCCACACCTCCTTCACAGGGACTAATATGTACAGAAGCCACGTCTCCTTCACTGGGACTAATATGTACAGAAGCCACACCTCCTTCACTGGGACTAAAGCACAGAGACCACGCCCCTTCCGAGTCTGAATTCACTCCTCTTCATTGAAATTAAAATACAGATGCCACACCTTCACTAACAGAGGGCATTCTTTAAAATATTAAATCAGAACAGATCATTTGCTAACTTATTAAATTAAAAACTCGATTTAAAGTTAAAACACTAACCGGTCTTTGTCTCGGCCTTGCTCTCATGTCTCGCGGCGTGGGTGGACATGGAGACAGGCGTCTGCTTCCTCGCTGTCTCGCTGCATTTCTCCAGGGCTCTACAGACACAAGGCAAAGGCTAATACACAAAATGCTAATGTGCTAACTGATAATTATTCTATATACTGGTAGGAAAAACAAAACAGACAATGAAAAGCAACATAAACAGGATTCAAAAAAAAAATTAAACCACACTATGCCACTAGAGGGCACCGAGCAGCTGCTGCATTAGCTAGGAAACAATGCTTAGCGGATCTTTAACGTACCGGTTCGAATTCCGGAGCGGATTCTCGTCTCCTTCAGCAGAGTTGAGCACGATGAACTTGTACTTCTTCCAGTTGCGCACTTTTGGAGGAGTCGTGGCTTCTCGACTGCAGCCGCTCGACTCGGCCGGGGAATTCGGCTGGCAGTCCGACTTCAGAGGGCTGCGAGGAGTGACCACGTGAGAAGAGTTCTCTACCTCAGCTTCCTCCACCTTCGCACTCCGGACATCAGGGTCCATACTCGAACGCTTGCCTCGACTTCCTCCCGGGTTGGAACACGGCCCGCGAGTTACGGCTCGGCAGTCTTTCGGAATTTCCCAGGAAAGCAGCTTGGCGTTTGAGACGGAGCCCATCGGAAAAGGTAGAGGAGGAAGGCGGGGAGTGCTGACTGCGTAGTGCATTGTAGGAGGAGAGACGTCACGGAGGTCAACAGTCATGTCCTGAGGTAAGTGGGTGGAGCCAGCTGGTGGTTCCTCTCGCGGCTGCTTCACGCTCAAACCCCTGTGAGAAGAAGAAACCGTTTCCATTGGCAAGGTCTCATTTCAACTGGCTGCTTTAATTTGGCTTCATGTCACCTAGCTCCGTAATTAGCGAGTTACCTGGACTCCATGAAGCGCTGGCAGGTCTCCACCATG
The DNA here is from genome assembly GCF_023375685.1 of Ictalurus furcatus. Taxonomy (NCBI): domain Eukaryota; kingdom Metazoa; phylum Chordata; class Actinopteri; order Siluriformes; family Ictaluridae; genus Ictalurus; species Ictalurus furcatus. The sequence continues at coordinate 13,188,060 of NC_071261.1, forward strand.
TGCTCCATCTGCAGGTAAATGGCCGTGTTGAGCGTGGCCATGATGAAGCGCTCTTTTAGGGTCAGGCAGGAAGTGTACATGAACTCCAGCAGGATGGCGAAGCCGTCAGGGTCAGCCTTAGCGTCCAAGCTAACCACCGCGGGGTCGGTTTTGTGTGCGTTGATGAAGACGGTGTAGAAGAAGCCACTGAGAAAAGACAAGGATGATGAGGATGAAGAGTTACGACGTGCAGAAAAACACCAAAGTGATGACTGCGCATTTAACTACTGACTGACCTGCAGGCCATGAGGACGGTCTTGTGTGCGTGAAACTCTCGGCCCCCGACCCTCACCGTGACGTCGGTGAGGATGTTCCGGCTGCGCAGGCGGTTGAAGTTGAACAGCACGTCACCTGCGTGCCGTATGAACTGGACGCAGCCGTCCGCTGTGCTGCTCATGCTAACACTCTGCTTGGGAAAACACACACACGTTCAGTCCACCAACACCAGCCCAGAACCGTGAGACCGGCACGGGGAAAAAAGAATTGGTATCAAATCATCATCATCACGGAACATCCCAAAGTCTTTTATTCGTCTTACACCACAAGCGACTACATTTAACGTCAAACAAATCGTCACTCATGTTATACGGCAGCTATAAACAGTCGTTCCCTCACGCAGCTACTGACGTTAACTCCTCTGTCCTAAAGATGTCGGAAAACCTCAAGTTTTAAAGCTCAGCTTCACTTCTGACACTGGAGACCCCTTCCATAAGTCCCTGTGAACGAGCTGTTACTATAGAAACAATAAGGTATCAGAACCAGAACCAGCACATTGCTGTTATAGGAAACGAATCAACAACCTTCACAGTCAACGACCAATCACAATGCAGACCTGTGACGTAATTACAACTTAACATACTGTCATTGTAATTCTAATAATTATACTCAAACTATACAAACTGATCTTAAAGCTATTTTTAATGACGTGTGTGTGTATTTATTTATTACAGAAAAATAAATCCCACATAGATAAGAATGCAGATTAGAGCAGTTTCTTCCCAGCCCCCAAACTACTTCACTCCCCCAGCTGACTTTTACTAATTCATGTTTCATAAAAGTGAAATAAAACCTCATGCACGAATTACTGTTGCTCTGTATGATCATAAATCATAAGTTTTTAAAATTTTAAGAGACTAATATTCTCCTAAAACACAAGCAGAAATGAAGACTCAGGCCAACAGACAACTTTGCGTCGGTTTAAAAACAAACTACAAGCAGCTTAAAGACATAAAAAAAATACCAGCGTGGTTCAAATAAAAGCGGTGAAAACGAATTATAGTGTTTTAAATCGCGTGTAAAAACCGGCATTATTATTATTATTATCAGATAACAGAATTTAAGTCACCTGGTGCGTTTTTCTTAGAAATCAGTCCCTCGGCTGTTCCTGGAATCTGAACTTCTCTGAAGGCTCAGCTCTCACTTCTCGGAATTCCACCACTGGACTGAACCACTCTTACACCGCGCGGGGGTGTCCTCCATAACTCTACTTTTCATCTCAATGGCTTTTCATTTTAATCGCTGCGTGTCCGATTCCCACGTTTAAACCATTCAACTTTAAAACATACATGCATATTATTTAAAGTTTTGGTCTTAAATATTTAAAACGTGTCGCACCAGATATGATTTAGCTCTCCCCTTCCTTCTCTTCCTCGGTGATGTGTTCCTCCAGGCAGTGCAATCATGATCATTACGCAATCGAGATTTTTTACCGTCGCAGATTCGTCAGTTGTACCTCAAGGGAAAAATGCGCGTAACCGTCACTGTAGTGAAGTGAATTATTATGCTGTTTAAAAAAAAAATAATTAACAACATATCAGGTCTTTGTAGCTCTGCAGTTAGAACACCACAGACACATGATTGATCATATTGTGATTGTGGGAGGATTTTAGTAAATTTTTCGCCTCTGTGTTGGTTGTGAGATCGTTGAAGCGACTATATTAAGTTCTGGGCTCTGATATGGTTTCTGTTCACGCTCACGCATTTTAACACGGGCGTATATTAAATACAACGAGTAATAACTAAAAATACAAAGAGCAACATGGTGGCTGGTGCAAAGGAATTTCGCTAGGGGCATAACGATACGGTGCGAGCAATACGATGCTCTCGGTTCGATACGTCTGCGTATCGGACAACATATTCAACAGACTGCATAACGAAGTGGGCTGTTTGCCATAAAATGGCACTTGTATTACATAAGGTGTGATCAACTTTTAAACTTAATCAAGTCCACACTCGCTCGTCTGAGAATGTAGCTTCCTCTGTATCTCCAATGGTGAGCAATCACCATGGCGATTTGAGAAGTTCATAATCTGTAGTGGATTCAAAAAACGGTTAGTACGACAGAGAGTGGCACGACTCTGACAACATAGCTAGGTCACAACTTATAATTCCACACGTACAACCTGTAAAACCCACTGAAAACACCCCCCTAGGCTTGAAATTTCCACTCGTCAACTTTTGACGAGTCTTCTCAACTACCGGCTCCTTCCCTGTTTACTGAGTGACATCAAACCAACATGGCCGCTCACACGGTGAACAGTGTGTAGTAAAGATCCGCTCCTCTACTTTTAAATGCGTTTATAGCAGTATTAGCTTTAGATCAGTTCATAACCGTCACAGTACTCTGTTAAATTTATAACACAGACTGTACTAATAACTGTTTTGAGAAGCTAATCATCAGAAATGAGAGTTTTGTTAGCTGGCTAGCTTCTTGCTAACACTACTCGCTATTGTTAGTTATACTGGATCACATAAACACTCTCACTACGCTTCTATTAAAGTCGAACATTATCAATAACGTTGAAATGTGAATTTTGTGTATTGTTACACCTCTAGATTTCACATGTGTGCAACCTCCTCTTTATATCTCAGTGAAACAGAAAAAGCTAACCTTGTTAGAATAATCTTTATTAGAACGAATTTAGATAGTTTTTCCTGTTTGAGTGGAAAATTTTAAATTTGTCATGTGTGCACTTGCTTATTGTTTTTATGCCAGCGATTCTGCCGTTTACAATTCCAATAGAAATTACGATCGATTTTCAGCTGTAATCAATTTGGATCATGGATCATGGAGCAGAACGCTCATCATAGTGCTGAAGGTCAAGCTCCTCTTTCAGTTCACCTTTCATTTCTGTCTCGCAGTTTCACAAAATCCGAGAACGTTTAAGGTCACACTTTGTGTGTGATTCAGTGCATTGTGAGGAACACAGTAAGGCAAAGCTTAAAGGCAAGAGGTTACGATTAAGGGGAACACATGCACACGCTAGAGGTCAAACGAGTTCAGCAAACCACACACATACACACACACACACACACACACACATATATATATATATATATATATATATATATATATATATATATATATATATATATATATATATACACACACACACACACAGTATGACTGTGGTCAAAAATCAGCCACCAGTTTTTGCATCAACTGATTAGAGAGGTTTATTGATCAGCTCATCAGTTGTGCACCAAAGCAAATGTACACTAATGCAGCTACAGTACGATAAGACACAACAGAAGTGTCTTAGACATCTCACTCAAATCTCATCTTTTTTGTAAATACAGGCCTATACTTTTATCTACTTACTTTAAACATCATTGTTAAGCTCTGTCATCTCATTGTAAAATGAACTATCAGTGAGTGTATATAGAATATAAAGAACTTTAATATCATCCGCTGCAATTCATTCTTGCAATATTAACAACAATAATAAGAATGCTAATAATTAGTATTATTTGAAATATATATATATATATATATATATATATATATATATATATATATATATATATATATAGATAGATAGATAGATAGATAGATAGATAGATACATTAATATTTTTAAAAAATACTGCCAACTATTTAAATGTATATGCAGTGTAGATGTTCTGTACAGCAGCTTTGCCTGAACATGTTGCGTCATTAAAGTGTTGGAGGAATCCTCTGAATGAAAAGAATGCTGTTATTAACGTTTTGGTTTTTTAAAAATTTTTTTACATAACTTCTGTACTTCTTGAATGGCTTTTTCACCAGTTGAGATCAACCCTAGGAATGTGTTTTGACCATAAATATTTCAGGAATGGGTGGGGTTTATGGGAATACACAGAGATCATGTTTTGTTTGATCCTGTTAAAGTCGCAACAGTAGATTAAAAAAAAAAATTTGTACTTGTACAAATATTCTGGAAGATATGTAGTACAACCCCAATTCTAAAAAAGTTGGGACGCTTTTTAGAAAACAGAATGCAATGATTTCCAAATCTCATTAACCCGTATGTTATTCACAATAGAACGTAGAAAACATATCAAATGTTTAAACGCAGGAAATTGAAATTTGAAGTTGATGGCCCATTTGGAAAGCTGACTTCCGGGCCGGAATGCTTGTTTGTGTTTGGATTGGGGCAGAGCTTCGTGAACAGTACGGGGCGGGCTCAAGGAGTAAAAAATATATCATTCTAATGTCAAACTCACCTATTTACCTAATCTAGAAAAAAAAATTGACTAATCATACCTCATGCTTCTTTAATAATAAATATGTTTCATGAAAGGTGCTGTAGCTTTATATTTTCACACATTTTATAGTGTTCCTGAATGTCTATTAAAATCGTAGCTATATATTTGTAATACATACACTTTTTTAATACACGACCTTCCAATTCACAAGCTCTGCCCACAAATTCCCATTGCTTATTAATATTCATAAACCTTCACAGAACCCCAAAATTAATACTCCTTCCGTAAATAATACTCCTCGCGTATCAGCGAACACATGTCTTTTAATCCATTTATGTGGAGCTTACACGTAGCTGTGAACGAGCTGTTACTATAGAAATGATAACGTATTCGAGCGAGTGCATTAATATAAACCCGCGCTCCAATCAGCGCCAATCAGAATCCAGAACTCAGAACTCAGCAGTGCAGGGGTGGAATGTTTCGTACTGTAAAGGAGAAATGATTTTTGTTGGATTGGTTTGTTGGAAAATGCACACTCTTCAAAAAAAAAGTTTTAGGGGAACTTTGTGTCTGACGCACAGACTCGTGATACAACTTTCTAAGTTCTTTCTTCCTAATTTGTTTTCTCTTTTACTACATTGTGAAACTGTCGCGACCCACACAGTCTGACGCACTCACACTTCCTCATTCCCTGGAAACAGAGCTTTCATGTATGAACAGCTTCACTGGCACTGTCTTGAAATGTGAAGTGAGAATTAGCAGTGTGTGTGTGTGTGTGTGTGTGAGATAATTAATGACTGCAGTTTGTGCACTGTTACACAGTCTTACACACATGAGCAGCTGTCAGGTTCATTCTGAACCTATCGCTTATTGAAAGCATGGCCACTTTAAAAATATACTGGCATCTGATTGGCTGATATGTCCTTATACTGAAAGGACAAACTAGATCGGCCAGTTGGTGCTCAGTCAATCATTCATAATTACAACAATGCAATTAAGCAAGAAGCGATAGTGACAAGGGAAAACTCCCTGAGATGACATGAGGAAGAAACCTTGAGAGGAACCAGACTCATATGGCATCTAGATACATAAAATTACTAACAATAACCGCACATTTTGTACAGTTTACTCACCAATATGTTTGGGGGGGGGGGGGGACATACTGCTTACGACTTTTGTCACTTTAATATTACAAATGTAACCAGTTCTATCAACACTGACTCTTAAGCTAATGGGATGACCACTAGCTTATTATTATTATTATTATTATTATTATTATTATTCTTGAAAAGAATTTTCTTACGTGGAATCTTCTGCGCAGTGTTTTGTGAAATGATGTTGCGACATAAAATGAACTGCCTCGTGAACCGATCATGCTTTTCCTGTTGACGTCGGCCTGATCGAGCTCAGGTAAGTGCCGCCATTACGTTCGAACGACACCAATTGCCGATCGTATGTGTTTACGCATGAGTGTCTTTATAGCATCATTATAACTCACTTTCCCAGTGCACGGCTATAAACCAGCCTCATTACACGCATGTCGCTATAAAATGAAAGAAATGGCTCTTTCAACAGGTGTGTTTTGCAGAAAAAAAACCGCAGAGGCTGCTCTTCCGCCGGAGGTGTTCCTTTTATATTCATGTGGGGAAAACAGTGTCATTTGGAGAGTCATGGAAAACCGACAAATGCGTCAACGGTGCGTTAATCGTGGCACGTCTAGTATAAAAGTGAAGCGCCGTTGCTCTGTTACTCCATTAGCCTGCTTTTTTTCGACAGACGCTCTATCAGCTATGAAGGTCCTGCTATTGGTATGTGTCCTGGCGTCCCTGCTGGTCTGTACGCCGCCGACAGAAGCGTCCCAAATTTCCATGAGGCTGTGCGGCCGCGAGTTCCTGCGCGCTGTCGTCTACACGTGTGGTGGCTCCAGATGGAGGAGGAGCCTGAACGAGATCTTCACACAGGGTCAGTAACCATCTGATTGATCAGAAAATCATCAGAATCTTTATTTCTCAGGAATGTTTTGCGTGTCTCCTCAGAAAGTTACCTAACCCCTAAAACTGTGTTCATTGGTGTGTTTTGGACACAGACTCAGAGCCGGAGGACACGCTGAGGTTCAGGAGGAGCGAGGAATCGGCATTGCTGGATCTCTGCTGTAGCGTGGGCTGCAGGAAAAGCGACCTGACGCTCATGTGCTGAGAGAAATACCGTCCCGCCGACCACCTCATTTCTGTCCGGCGACTTTTATCAAGAGAGAAGAGAGAAAAAGCAGCTCGTGGTCATGCTGCAATATAAACCTGAGACACTTCACACTGCTCACCTTCACTTCCTCACATACACACACTCCTGTTGTACTCTACCTAGCACATGTACTTCATACATCAATCAATTCACAGATTGGCAGGACGATTGGAAGATTTACTAACTATCATAATTCAAAACAGACTAATTTCAGTTCTCTGAGAACGTGATCAGTTTAACAGGATTGTTAAATCTGAAATCATTTGAGATAACTTCATGCTCCAGAGATTCGAAACCATTACCAGCAACTACATAATTAAAATGGTACAGAAGCCTGGAGAGGCCATTAAAATGTTGTTTTTTTCTCTTGTGCAGTTTACTTTAGTTACCGAAAACTAAACTGGAGTCAAGAAATCTTAATGCGCCAACCTTGCTTCTTCATTCATGCTAAACTGCCGATTTCTGGCGAATTTCTGGTATTAATTCTCCATTAATTGATTTCATAATGAAAATACTTCCATGTTCTGGTTTATTTTTTGCTCGTCTGAAGAAAAATTTATTAAATTAGGTGTAATTTAATCCACATTTCCAATAGACACATTGCTAAAACTTTAAATAAGAGATCGTCAGACCTGTTGTTTTTTCACAGCGTTACAAAACTATTTGTTGTTGTTGTTGTTGTTATTTTTTTATTATTATTATTATTTTACATGCAAACCTGATAAATAAGGCTGAAAATGAAGATTTGATTACGCATTATATATTTCTTTTGGTCCAATTTCTTAACCAATCCTTGAACCTTATCTTAATTTATGAGTGGGTTTAAACAATGACAAAATTTTTATCTATAAACGTAATTGCATATACGTTCAATACAAACAAGGCAGTAATGTCTGTAAGGAGCGTGTAATGAATGATAATGCTGCGTGATATATAGACTGATAAAACAATGTGTGCTGCTGCTGACTATCCTGATGATGTTCAAGATGCTGAAGATGAAGATGATGATGATGAAGGTGATGATGATGTGAGATGTATGATAAATAAATTTGATACATTTAAACGTGTCTCTGATCTTATATCATGAATACTGACTGAACTGTAATGGTGGATTGTGACACTAGTAATAATGTATTATTAATAATGTATCATGTTTAGAACCTTATAGAGCTCTGCTCCAGTGAACAGTTTATTTACGATTCACCATTTACATTTACACATATCCATCAATATATCCATCCATCCATCCATCTTTCTGTCCATCCATTTACATTTACACATATCCATCCATCCACCCATCTTTCTGTCCATCCATCCATCCATTTACATTTACACGTATCCATCAATTTATCCATCCATCTTTCTGTCCATCCATCCATCCATCCATCAATTTATATTTACACGTCCATCAATATATCCATCCATCCATCTTTCTGTCCATCCATCCATCCATCCATTTACACGTCCATCAATATATCCATCCATCCATCTTTCGGTCCATCCATCCATCCATCCATTTACACGTCTATCAATATATCCATCCATCCATCTTTCTGTCCATCCATCCATCCATCCATCTTTCAGTCTATCCATATATCCATTAATTTAACCATATATCCATCCATCCATCCATCATCCACCATTCCTGTCCATCCCCATATCTATTCATTTAACCATTAATCCATCCATCCATCCATTCACATATACATATATATCTATCCATCCAGCCATCCATCTATCATTAACCTATCCATATATTTATCCATTCACCCATCTACCCATCCATCCATGTATGTTTATCTATCTATTCATTACACCATACATCCATCCATACATCTGCATATCCATACATCCATATATCCTTTCACAGATCTACTCCTCCATATACCGATCCATCAGTGTGTCCATCCCATCCAACAGTAACTGCAATGTAATCTAGAGCAATGGGGAAAAAAGTCTTTGAAAGAAGAGTTTTCATCCATCCATCCATGCATCCAATCTATGTCATCATGACATGGTTAGATTCCAGTGAAAATGTTCCATTCCTCCATAATCAGCTTTCAAACCTGACTTACAATCCCCAATTCCTTTTTTTTTTACTAAGTCTTAATCCTGAAGAACTCTTTAAAGCTAGAACCCATGGTTTCACTCTGAGGTGGTTCTCATACACTCAACTGCATCATTCAAAGTACACGGCATAGACATTGGCGACGGCAAAGAGCGAGCTGTTCTTGAAAGTGTACGATGAAAACGTGTCGGTGGTGGCGTCCCAGAGGCAGCGGCTCGCCATGCGCAGGTTCTGCTCTGCCAGCTGGCCGATGCTGATCATCACGATGATCTTATAGCGAGGGATCATCAGGTCCTTCACTCGCGCCTTCACCACCTGCAGGAACACAGAATTTAGGAAAAAATAGAATTGGAATCATTGGAAAAAAGAATTGGAATCATTGGAATCTCAAGTGATCATGACGACACACTAGAACACAGGTTCACAATGTTAGTCCTGGAAAACTCCTCGAGGGTTCTGTGACATAGAATCTCAGAAAGCCCCGCCCTTCATAGTGAAAACTGACCTCTGATATGGTTTTGGTCATCTGTCTGCATAGCTCGGGTTCATACTTCTCCTCCTGCAGGTAGCTGCTCAGAACGTCCTTCAGGATCTCCCTCACAGCGTGCACGGGGAACTGCTTTGTGGGACCTTAGCAAAAGAGAACCGGGTAAACCTCAAAGACATGTCAGGTTGAGTGATTGGGCAAAAACTATTGTATTTATTGGCACTCTTATACCACAGCCTTGTGGAGTTCTGCATTCTGATTAGTCGGAAGGTCTAGACATAGGTCTAGATATTAAATTCCACTTTTATTTTTCAGTAACTATATTAAATCTAATAGTAAAGTCTGTGAGGGATGTACGTCTGCAACCAGCATCACTTCCTGGGAGATTAATACTTTAATAACTAAAAAAAACCCAACCAAACAGGGCTCACCAAGCTGGTACGTGTTCTCCATTTGCACTGCATGTCGAGGGTTTTCGTCATGGTGACCGGCTTCGTCCATATAGGACACGCTACTGATAGAGCTATAGAGAGAGAAGAGCATCACGGGAAATGGTTGGTTAATACACACTCATCACAACATGCATGCAGCGGTCTATTAGTGTTAAATGTAAATGTCGGATTTAATTGCACCAGAAGCATCTGACTCAGGTATGGGGTGTGGCCTAAAGTACAAAGGCAGAGCTTGTATATAACAAGGGATTCGAATGACAAATCTGTTGTTATTGAGCCAAACAACATCTTTGTTGTGGGAGTGTGATGCTTTATATGCTAAACTGGTAGCTATAAGCTTCCACTACACTGTACTTGTTAGCAACATTAAGATCGAAACCCCAGTGCAAAATTAAAGACTTAAACGTCAAACACTGAACGTGTCTCAGCTAATCGAGTGCATGTGGTGTAAAGGGAACATAGTGAGGAACTCAGGAACTCACTCCTTGGTCTTGACAGTGAGATCTTCCCTCCTGGCTCTCACGTCCTGACTGCCCAGAGACGACATGCTCTCTCGCTTCTTCAGCAGCCGGATGGCCTTCTCCTTCGCCGCATCCGACATGATCAAACGCTGCACTTTTAAAATGTATTAATAATTAATAATATTTCATGGACATTTGTAAACCTTTACAACAGTCTTGTGTGTGTTCTTGTATATATTTCTGGAACAGAAATGTTGATTTCCTCCTCTAATACATCTGATTCAGAAAATTCAGGAAAGTTTTGGTTTCCTTTTTTAATTAAAAACTACTTTTAATAAATGTATTTCTTTGATTATTAATTATTAAATTAATTTCTTTATAGATGCCGATATTCACTAATATTCTGGAGAAGGCCTCTATTCTGTTCTATGTTTATGAATATAATTCCAATGATAATATTATAATCATACGCAATGTTTAGAGTTATTAAGTTATCATTAGCTGTTAATGAGAGCTAGCTGATTTGTGCATTTCTCTGCATTACACTTTCATTTATTTACAGCATATATAAAGTGATCACGTTTTTACTCTGAACTGAACACTTGCTTTTCATCCTCTAACACTTCCAACACACTTTAGCTCACTTTCTGAGGAATAAAAGGTGGAAATTAGGGATAAACGAGTAAAAATAATAACATTACCCCTTTGACTCGGTTGAGCAGAGGCCTTTAGTGAAGCAGGATACAAGTGCTCGTGTTATAGCGCCGTGTTGTCATGGAAACGCCAGTGCCGCTTTGTCATTGGGTGAAATTTGAGAAGGGGGCGGGGCGTCCATCCAAGCGTCTCAAATCGCATAGCCTACTTATTTAAATATTTACTATAGTCAGTAATAACCTTATTTATATAGTATCTTTCACTTTGAGTCCAAAATTTCATCGTGTTTTATATATATTAATAAATAAATGCATTCTTTATATAAATAAACATTTACCTGCTACTGTTAACAGCTAACCTAGCTAACATGCAAGCGGAAACCAGCTGACAAGCACACAGACCCCACAGTGGTGTTTTTCATTTGTTTATTTTATGTTAATACTTTATATTACACCTTTAATATACCTATCATTTTCAACCTTTATATTATCATAGACCCTGTGAAGGCCGTATCCTACACATTAACCGTTTGCATATTCTGTTTTATCTGTAATGAACAAGATGCAACTGATAAATACAGATATTACTTCACACATGGACAGTCCTATGGGATGAAACTGTAACACACACACAGACACACACAAGTAAGGTCTAAAAAAATGACAATTTAATATAACAACGCAAACAAAATAACCTGCTAAATTGATCTTGGCCAAATTCCTGATTCATCCTGATCAAAACAATTAGCATTCATAATTCCAGAATTTTCTTTTGTGTGTGGATAATGTGTTAATAATAAACCCTCTAAAAATGAAGACCCCCCACCCCAACAAAAAAAACAACATAATACACAATACACAGCTTTCCAAAATCAACATCACCTAATTAACGCCGTCGTCCTGAAGCATGATAAACACACACACACAACTCTGTTTTTTTTGTTTTGTTTTTTGTTAATTTCAAACTAAGTAAGAATCAACAGAATCCTTGACTGAATTCCTTGACTAAAAAAACTAGCCGCAATGCTAGCTCCGGCAGTGTTCAGATAGAAAGCATGCTAACAACAACGTTATAACAGTGTTATGTAAGCATAATTGATGTGCTTTTTCCGAAAGGTTTTAATTACCTTTCAGTTTCATCAACATTCACTCTGTCAGGGTTTTCTCAGGGCTCTGAGTATTCTTACATAAGATTCAGAAACATTTAGAAATGTAACACTGTAGAAGTGCTACTGTACGAACGATATTTTAGCAGTGTGAACATTAACATAAACATCTTCATACTGTTAGTCTTTGTCTCATTGTGAGCGTTGTAAACACAGACCATCACATTTTCACAATATCTCATCAACGTTATATTTATAACCTTCAGAAAACGTTCTCACTTCAGATTATGTGCTCTGATATCACTCAGTGTTAGCTATGAATTGACTAGCAGCTAGCATTCTTCTAGCTGGTTGGCTACTCTTATATATAATTCGGTAGCAGATTTCTTTTATATTATTAAAAAAACTTTGTGTAAATGTAAACTCATGAGAGAATTTTCTCAGACCTGTCCTAAATGTTTGTTTTTTTAAATTAGGAAGAGCATAAACACACTAATACAGCAAAAACAGATTAACAGTATGATTAATTTGAGCATATGCAACTGGTTTGCAGCACCTTTGTACAGTTCTAAATGTTTCTACAAATTATGTATGAACACAATCTAATCGTTATCGATTAAATCAGACAAGGACGATGCATTATTTAACAATTGAAGAGCTACTCTGTTTATGTAAAAAAAAAAGAAAAAAAAAAGAAAGGAACACATAAGACATATGTCACATATGTTACGTATTCAGTTCTGGTCTGAATTTGTTCATGTGGCTGAAAATGGAGCAACTTTGTACATTTCTCAATGTTATGAAAGAATTCGCCTCAGAACACCCAGAACAATGTGACCGATTAAATTTGCAGTCAAAAAAAGCAACTGTCTAGAACCTTCCAGAAAGAGTTTTTGCTAACCTAAAATTGCTATGTTATGCTAGCATGCAACCATGTTGTGGCCATGTTGTGTAGTGAAATGTGTTTAATCAAGAAAAGTTGTAATGAAAATATTATATTTAACTTTTTTTTGGAAAAACACTGTAGCTAGCAATGTGGCTAGTTCTTGAACTGAGGAATCTTAGACACTAAATAACAGATAACCACCAGGGAGACTGACGTATGACGTATCTACAGCCATCTTGCTGAATGACAAGGTGGGTATCTGGTGTATCTCCATGTGATTCTCATCGCCACCTGGTGGTTCAGAGGAACGAACTCGAACCAATTCTTTGCCTAGAATACAAAGCATCATACAGTACACGCTCAAAAAGTTGTTTTGACTTTGATATATATAAAATGGCCGTTCGTATACTTAATAAATAATGTGCTTTTTTTTAAATGCAGAAAAATAACATCAAATAAAAGGGAAATAAAGTGCTGTCATGAATTTTTTTTTCAACTACTAAACATTGACTTATGATAAATTACTAGAAGCTGTATATCCGTTTAGACATACATATAACAATTCTTATCTTACATTTATACACAATCGTCGATATTGCTACAGGAAAAAAAAAAAACGTTAAAAAAGTCCACATTGTGGAAAATCAAATTGGTAAATAGTTCATACTACGGAATGCTGCATTAAATCCTGACACAGATTCTGTGTCGCTTAATTATCAACATTATTCGTATTTTGATTCAAGACACGTGATTAGAAAATGTTCAGGCATCGCTATGTTGCATGAAAATTGAAATTCCAGAGTTTATCGATATCTAATTATGGAACATCATGTCCGCTTTTTCGACCTCACAGACAATAACGTCACCTCACAACCGACATGAATATCAAAAGTCATATGAAACTAATCTGATGTCTACGATGTTCCGGTCTCTTCACTGATCCCCCTCCCCAAGTTCCTCTTGAATTCAACATTTGGTTACAAAATTTGGAGTAAATTTGAAGTCCAGTATCAGTAATATATTTGCATTGTTTGTTTTTTGGGGGGATAAATATTTAAAAGATAACTGAACATTACCTCAGCATTTCTGTTATTGTACTGGCTAATCAAACTCTCAGACTAACAGTACACAATATCGCCAGGCATGTGCCGATTTTACATTTTTACATCTCAGTAAATGTTACCCCTTTATATTAAACAGCAAGAGAACATAGCTAGCTAGCTAACTAATTGTACTTAATTAATGCTAGCTAGAAACTGAGAAAATAACTTCTAACAAATGACGATTTCCTCCTGATATTTTATCAGCGTTCATATCAAATATCAAGCTAACTGGTTTAACACAGTGCCTGTCGTGTTGTATTACATTCACTGTTGATATATAGCAAATAGCTATCTAATATTGTGCAGCTGTAAGGGGCTATGCAACTAAAGCTAATTAGTTTACAAAACAAATAGCTAGCCTTCCCCAAAGAGTCCGTTATTGGGTATAACTTGTCATATTAGTTAACTAGCTAGTTACCTAATGCTAGCTAGCCTGTCATTAGGTAAATTTCATGCTAAAGTTCACCCTAGGAATGACTGCGAATCTTTTATCCCTATGTTTCATAGGTAGCTATAGCTAAACAAAGCAATCTAATGCTAGCTAGCAAATTAGACAGTAACTTTCAGGTACATTTACATTCGCTAGCTAATTTTACCTCATGAATCACAAATAAAAATACATCTTTAAATTTTTCAGTCAGATTTTCAGAAAGTTTTATCTGATGAACAGAATTATCGTGACTTGAAATAAAAAAAAAGTGCCCCTGCTAAGAATTGTTCATGGTGAATATCGGAATATTTTAAATACCTGATTATCGGCACATGCCAGGGATAAAAAATCTCTCTCACACACAAAGAAACACACATATTACCAAGCTCTAGGAGGAAACTCTGCCTTCGTGCATAAGCCCAGCAAACAATGTTGCTGTATTGCATTTGTCCTGAAATTGCCTTTATACTTATATACACGCACACACACACACACACACAATTTTCTATGTCAGAAAGACACTGGTTGTGAAATTCCAAGTTAAGGAATTCCTCTGAAAGTTAAAAACATTAAGTCTCTTCAGTGGTGAGTTCGAAGGCGTCATCACTCCATCTGTTCCACGAGTCGTCGTCGTTAACTGGCATCAGTTATCTGCCAAATATTTGCCTGTCAAAATAGATCAAATAACACTGAAAAAACAGACAATATACATCTAATAACACCGAATGTAAATGGATAAAAAAGTATGCCAAGTTATACTTTTAATCGTTGTCAAACTGCAGCGGTGTAAGAGGTGTGCTGGAAATGTTCGATTTCAAGGCTGTAACGGTAACTCCAGCATTACGTCATTGATTATTTTCCTGTCATGTTTCATTCCTTATTTATCAAATTCACACACCTGTCGAGAAGCGCTTCTTAACCAGGGACAGTCTGTATCCGCTTCCCAGCAGCTGGAAGTCACAGCCGGACAGCGTGCTCCCCTCACTAGTGAACTGCACGGCCAGTTGGGATGGTTTGCTCGGACCTTCGGCCAGCTGGAAGCGACACAACAGCGCCCCCACTCCTAACATGAAAAAACAGACACACACACGTGACCCATCACGTTGGCTTTACACACTTTACAGCATTTTCATGGCTTGACCCGGTAGAGAGGGCGGGGCTAATAAATTTGTTAAGAACAACAGTTGGGCTACAGTTGTTGGTAAACACAACAAAATGCTTGAATGAACACTAATGAGACAGGAATTTTACCATTTGTGACAGCGTGAGAGTTCTTAGCTTTCTGCTTTCCTAGTTATCAACTTTTTCCCCCATCCATTTATAATGAAGCCCAGTTTATAGTAATGGACTCATTCTAATGATGAATTCTACAGTAACAGGTCAATCGCAGGGACTTATGGAAGACGCGACATATAAAACTGATTTTAAAAATCCGTGTGATCTGGTGACAGTTTCGGCAAGGAGGAGTTTATTTATTTATATTTATGGAAGGAGTCTCCAGTAACAGCACAGCCCATTGTGTGTTATTCCTAATATAATAATCTTACACCTCATTACTCAACAATTACTATGAACACGAAGAAACAAATTAGAAGTTGAGTAACCAAAGGTCATTCAAATAAATCAAGGATTTTCATTACTCTTCTCACCACCAACAATGATAATGATTATCAAAAATGATAATATCATTATAGTCAAAAAGAACTTGAACGTCTTGTACCTCCGTTTTCTGATTTCTGTGAGAGTTCAGAGATCTTCCACAGTATCTTCTGTGTTTCTGGGTTCCTGAGACAGCAAAAGATATGTTTCATTCAATCAGATTAATTAGCCATGCTAGCATAAGCGTATGTGGATCAAAACATCAAGAGTGCAGCTGTGCATTTCTGGGATTTGAACTCACAACCATCGAACACAAAATGTTAGACGCTGAGCTAACATTCATGAATAACAGTTAAGTTATTATGACAGGACTAATGACAGATACTCGCCATGTGGCTGGAGGTAGCATGGCCTGCAGTTTGGTAACACCGCCATCCACTGGCACCAGGAAGTGGATGTTGGTGAGGGGTGTGGGGTTGTGTATGGCCTCTGCATTGTATTTGTAGTCTATCCTGAGGTCTGTGCTGTTAGCATCGCCGCGCCAGCTTAGCGCCAGGTTCAATGGAGTTGACTGGATGCCCCGCGCCGACACCTGGGCATGAAAACACAGGGCAAATGTCACCTTCTGACCAATCAGAATCCAGAAATCAAGTGCTGTGGTATAACTGTGTTATTTTGTCATTTAAGGAAATACAATTTGATTAGTTATTGATACTTGTTGAAATAAAGTGTGTTCTTGGCTCACCTGGTACTTCAGCATGTCCACGTTGTAGTAGGTAGCCTGAGGCCGCTGGTCTGCCACCTTCTTGAGATGTACCATCAGGTTGGGCATGTTCACCCGAAACTCTTTACAGTCGGAGACGGCAGGCATCGGGTCACTGCATATAAGTCTCACTGTTATAACCTAAAGATTTCACATTTTTTTTTAGCAAATCTTAGCAATGTCAGCAAAATGCAAATATCCGAGGCCTTGTACATCAAGTACAGAAAGCTTTAGCCTAAGGTACAGGAAGATTTAGCTGGAATCCAAGCGGGGAACAGTGCAACATCGTTCACACACTCGGACCCCCTGTTGCTCCCCCTAAATATAAAACGATATTCCAGAGTCAATTTCTGCAACCTCTGACATTATACACATTGATTTTACCAGCAGAGGAGCTGAGGGTTGGGGAGGACCTGCTCCAGACGGCCATAATGGTTGACGGTGAAGGTCAGTACTGGAGGACTTGGCTGGTTTGAGAAATGTCTTGTGATGCCTGCTGGGAAGGACAGAACCATCTCTCCAGTTATCTTCACCACACACCTGCAGAGACCCAGAGCGAGGGATAGTTGGGATTAATGAGTCAACGTGCATGACTGAGACATGTTCATGGTTCAGCTGGACTTGTTCAGCGTAGTCCGTACTTGCTGGGGTCGGCTCCTTTGAAGTAGGCGCTGATGGTCTCTGTGAAGGCTGCTGCCACCGGTAGAGTGTCCTGGGGACCCATGGTAAGTGGACTTGGTCCTCGGGAACAGGCTAAATCAAAGAGATAACAGCAGATACACCCTTACACTAAGTTAGTCTTGACTAAATCCACAGTATACTCTAAGTTTAAATCAACTGAGTCTAAGGAAGATCAGACTAAAATTGAGATCTTCTTGAGCACCGGTTCCTGGTTAGTCTAGCCTTAAACTTAAATTCTGCATGTTTGTGAAGGTATGTGGTCATCCAGGTCATTTTGAAAGTCTAGCAGTGGTAAATCATGGTGTTTGTCTTGAAGAGCTTTTGCCACTCATCTGTCCAACGTTATCAGGCAAAACATGACAAACTGGAAGCCTCTTGGTGCAGATCTTTAGCAGCTCACCTGAAACAGAAAGGTTGAACTCTCTGCCAAGCGTTGGCGTGGACGCCGCACTGAGAGAAGTGATGGAAGAAATGGAGGAGCTGCTTTCTGCTCGGGCCAGGGGAGCGAATGGAGGAGGACTCCATGAGTGGACTGGAGCGCTGAAGGGCCAAGCCTGGGAGCCAACAGTAGACAATTTCAGAAAGAAAAACCCAATGATGGTTTAGTTGAAATCCAAGGATTTAAAATATATAAAATTGGTGTGTGAGGAGAGAGGAGCATATTGTACCAAGTCTGCCATGTTTGGTTTGCCAGGGGGAAGTTTGGGCCGCGAGGATGGCCGGGGTGGGAGTGGTGGTATTGGGCTACCTGCTGATAAAGGAGTGCCAGGACGAGCAGGTGATGAAGGCCCTGAAGAAGAAAAAAATGTCTAACTCCCTGAAATGTCCACACAATGAAAAAACAAAAATTATGTCTGGTCATGATCACTAAAGATACAGGAAGATCTTGACACAATGGTTATGTTTGTAAGCACTATATTCATACACCTTTCCCTATGTACTTGACGATCTAGCTGCTGAAATTCTTTGGTCTACCAATGTCTTAAATTAAAACAGTAATATACAGCACAGCTCACCATGTGGTACGTAATATCTTCAGCTTCCACTGGCCAATTTTTGGCAATATGTCCACCTTGAATTTTACTTTCTCTTACGTATTCTTTTTGTCCACCTGCCTGAAAATCATGCTAGAGTTCCATTGTTGTGTCTGTGTACACTCTTTAAGGGGTTCTATGGACAGTTAAAAGTTCTTCCTAAAGGGTTGGCCTTGAAACCCTTTTTCTAGATCTGAATTTTATTCTCTTATTAAAGTTTAGAAGCTATGCACATTCAAAAATGGTATGCTGGGGGACACCTGGGGTTTTTGGTGGGGGTAGAAAGACATGTTAGTGGGGTGGTAGCCTCAAAGAGACATCTTACGTACCTTTAGTTAGAACAACATTATTGTTGAGAAAGTTAACATACATAGTTGGACTACTGGTGTACCTTCTGAGGGTACATTAACACCTTTGGACTATGGGGAACACCCCCAACATAACAAACAGAACATATGGATTAAAAAGAGACTATAAGAATGTGGAACACTCACGGCTACAAGGCCCTGGTGAGACAACCACACTCCTGTAGGTGAGAGGGGGCAGTGGAGGTGGTGTGCCACGCAAACCCCCCATCCCAATGTCCTTGGGTGAGGTGGAAAGTGAGAGGATTTCCTCTCTTAGCCCAAAAGAGTCTGGCGTTCTTCTGGCGTCATCTCGCGGCCCCAGAGGAGGTGGCACAGCGGGCAGAGGGGGCATGCCAGGGCTGGGTAGATTAAGAGGAGTAGTCATGGAAAAGCCGGATTCTTGAAGGTGGGATGTGGAATGTTGAGGCTGAGGCAGTTCATCAGGAGATAGGGAGTCTGGGGAGGAATCTGGGGGTGGGGGAGGAGGAGATTCAGGTGGAGGGATAGGGTGGAGAGGAGGAGGGAATAAGGCAGGAGGTGAAGTAGGGGGCGTGTCCTCAGAAGAGGATGAGAGAGGTGGGGAAGGGGCAGGCTCATTAGGTGGTGGAGGCCTGGAGGTTGTCCCATCGGTGAAACTGACCCAGTTGGACTGCAACATCTCTGCTTCAGATTTGGGGTTATCCGATGGGACAAATACATTGTCCATGTCAGGAAGAGCAGGTCCCCCTGTAGGGTCTGATAGTAGAACGTCCCGATAAATAGAAGATGATCCTTCTCCTCTTACACTCGGAACAACACTGTAATAACCTGCCCAAAAAACATAGAGGATTCACATAAGACTGGAGAGAAGGTGAAATTGTACAGATTGAAGTGCTTTGGCATCTGTGATGTTGCTTCACGATACCAGACTTAGGGCAGATGTGATCATCACTGACATCTGCTGTGCATGGTGATACGATATACCACCAACAGGTCAAACTGATTCTTACAGACAAGTGAAGAAGGACTAGGATATTGACTGGATTGACTATTGTACTATCATCTATGTTAAAAGCCTGGAAAGACTGGTGCTAGCCTACCTCAAATATCCCTGGGGATGCCACAGTTGATGTATCAATCCCATCCTAGGTGGTTTAAGAAATGACAGTATCTGCCTGAAAATGGGCTGTAATCTGGTGTGACTAAGAGGTTCACGCATCCTAACTATACAGAAAGGTCTACATTGCTGACCTGGGACTGAGTGGGGACAGTTGAGGACCCACCAAGATAAAGGTGTGAGAGGAACATATTGAGAAAATTACCATGTAGCCATCATACACTCTCCTGCACTATGCACTTTATATTGTGATAAACTCCTTTACATTAAGTCTGGCAGATTACCTTTTTTACAGCAGGGATGATGCAATCATCTACAGACTGTGCAACTACAGTACTTCTATCCCTACAGTGCTGGTAGCACTCCAGCAAGTAGGTCTTTCTACTTCTTCAGCCCTTTTAACCCTGTCCAACCATTTATGATGGGACAGAAAATTATATCAGTGATCTCTCACTCATAATTGACTACTTGGCTGGGAAAACCACAGTTTGTGAGACTGTGTGAGACTTGAAACCTGCAGAAGCTTTTAGATTATTACATTGTGGGCCTTTTGGCATGTAAATTAGTAAACACCCTGGAATGCAAACACGTTATCACTCTTTTCATTCTGTGTGTGCATAAGCACCAAGGGTGTGACCGAAGACAGCTTTAATTTTTGTTCTTTACTCTTTACTATAACTCACGTAGGGCTCCATAGAGCAGTGGATAGAGCATTGGTCTTGTAAACCAGGGTTTGTGAGTTTGATTCTAGCTGGGGACTTGTTTTGCAGCTATTTCACAGGGCTTCATATCTCAATGGTTAGAGCACTGGTGTTGTAAACCAGTGGTTGTGAGTTTAATTCTCACTGGGGCCTTCAATGAAAGGCTATGTGTACGACTGTGCACATATGCGTAAAAACTTTTCAACCAGTTCCCAAAGCATTAGATCAGATACATTGGAACCTAGGATGGTCCGCATGAGGGTGATAACCTCATGGACCATCCCATCACTTTCAAAGTGAACTCTATTTGACATGTACGTGTACACAGGCGGTCAACGCATGCGCGTTACGACAACTTGCACTACCTATCCTGGCCTACAAGAATCAATACAGAGAAGTAAAGCAGGTCTTTTGTTGTGAAGGACGGCAACGAAGAAGAATCACGACAAGAAGAACAATGCTTGGGCAATCTCTCGCCACGATTAGTGCCCGTATACAAATCCATATACTCTTTGAGGCTAGAATTATACAAATGTGTGTACATTCTAACCTGAACTCCTTTCCATCTCTTCCATTTTTTCTTCAACTACTTTGAGAATCAACGGTCCAGGGTCACTGCTGCCACTTTGTGGAACAATTATTAGCGCAAAATAATTAAATGTGCATGTGCGACCTGCACGTACAAAGTAGAAAATCGGGCGTACGCATAAAAAGGGAAGCATACTTTCTGCTTAACAGCTGCTCATGAGTCCAGCACTTCTGAATGCTCATATTCGCAATTCCAGCTTCTGTGATGCAATGTACATATAGACGTTAATGCAGATTCTGGGGCTTACAATCATGTTTTATCCAAAGGGAGGAGATTTCACTCTGTAAGGAACACCAGTCAACTGTGTCATGCACACATAGGTGCAACTTAGCACAACTAATTTTGCCAACTGTGTGTTTTTGGACAGTGGGAGGAAACTGGAGAACTTGGAGGAAAACCCACAGAACATGTTAAACTCTACACAATCAGTAACCTGAGCTCAGCATAGAACCCACAAACCTGGAACAGCTTTCTATACTTGAATTCTCAAAAGTAGCGCTGAAGGCCCCAGTGAGGCTTGAACTCACGACCCCTGGTTTACAAGACCAGTGCTCTAACCACTGAGCTATGGAGCCCTACATGAGTGCTGTGTTTATAAGAATGTGAAGAATATGTTTATAAAAGCAGTCACACCCTCAGTGCTTACGTATATACAAGTTGAACAAACTGACTTTCCAGGGTGTGAACTTATTGACATAACAAGAGCTCTAACCAACCCCATGCCGTGAGGCTCTATAGCTCAGTGGTTAGAGCACTGGTCTTGTAAACCAGGGGTCGTGAGTTCAATTCTCACTGGGGCCTTCCACAATAATTTTCAAGATCGAAAAGCTAGAAAGTAAATCTAATGAACTGTCACAAGCTCTGAATTTTCTGATCTAAAATGACAGAAATGGCACTAAAAGTTGGTCTTAAATTTCTCAGGCCTCAGCAGAACCTTGAAGAACCTGTGTTTTCCTGCTGGATGAGCTGCTCGATGTAAGATTTGATTTGGATGTCACCCTTTAATTGCAGGATTTTCACCTTCATATTTTATATTAGCACTGTCATTTGAGAACTAACTGCAGGTAGGAACAAACACACCATAGGACTCGAACCATTCGAGCCAATCGTTTGGATTGGTCACTTTATAGCTCCATATCTAATTTGCATAGAGTTGAGAAAATCTTAATACAGATGTCGCTGTGATTTCCGAGTGTCCGGAAAACTAATCCCACCCAAATGGTAGTACAGTACAGATCTTCCTACCTGATGATTCCAGAGAGCTGGATCTGTAGCTGGGTGGAGTGGCAGGAATGTTCTTTGGAGGAAGAGGAGGTGGAGCTGTAAGGACATATTTGTGATTAAACAACATGGCCGACTTCATAACCCAGAAAAAAAATCTCTATCAATAATATTTTACCTCCTGTGGGGAAGCGTCTGTTCAATGGGGAGGTGTTGTGTGGTGTCGATGGACACCAGAGCTCCGGCTCCGCTATGAACACTAAACATGATGAAACAGGACTTTTCTCAATATGTTCCAAGAAAAAGAAATAGTAAGCTGACTTGCTAAAGGCTAAAGCTAGCTAACTCACCGAGCATTTTATCTATTGAAATATTACTGCTGAAATTTGTATAGACATATGGAATCAGAAATGGTTGCATGTTGGGTTTGTTTACCTTCTGAGTTCGGTGCTTCAAAGTTTGCCTCAAATGGAGGGCCAAAAAAAGCTGAAGCATTGTCTGATAACCTTTTACTACAGAACATACAGGACAACAAAATTGAAATATAAGCAAGAACTAATAGCAAAATGAATGACTTTTCATTCTAATTTGACCAGATCTTAAAACAACTGATGTTTAAAGCTCTGTGTGTCTACATGATAGCTAGTTGCTAACCTTGGTGTGTCCGGACCAGGCGTTAGAGTCGGTGTTGGAGTGGAACGTCTCGGCCTGGCGATCTCCTCACCTAGAGGGACAACCAGGAGTAACAGCTTAGGGTGGAATCCACAAATCGTGCTCTGTTTATGCTTTTTCAAATTTTTCAAACAGGTTTTTCACACATTTCACACTTACTTGAGATAGTTCGTTTCAGTGGACACTGTGGAAAAGAAGACAGCAAAGTTTTTTTGTGTCAGGTAAGTGGTTCTACGAATTGCTAGTAATTATTTTTCTAGTGATGCGCAAATTCCAACAAATCCTGCCCTTTAACCAGCAGTCCTTCCAAGCAGCAACATAGACCCAATGGCAATGAAAATCCTGGGAACATAAGATTCTGACCAGTTAGGACCTTAGAATACAGGACGCTGGGAACATTTCCTCGATTCTAAGAGCGGAAGAGCAAAACAGCATAGGCTCCTGAGGATACTGGCTCCTTGGGATACAGGTTATAGGGAACATAGGGCCCTGGGAGCATATTATCATGGGAAAATAGTGCTTTGGGTGTATAGGACCTTGGGAACATAGGATGCTGGAAACACAAGACTCTGGGAACATATGATTCCGGGAAATAGGGCTTCAGGAATATAGGTTCTTGGGAAGAAGGTCCCTGGGAACATGAGACCCTGGGAATATATGATCCTGGGAACATACATTCCTGGGAATATGGGATCCTTGGAAACTAGGGTCTTGGGAACATAAAATCCAGGACCCTGGAATTATACGATGCTTAGAATCAGTCCTCTGATTGGATAACCAAGAAGAAAAGCTGTGAAAAATGAAGACGATATCCACCAAAACAGATTTGTAAATATCAGTAGGGAAAAATAAAGTCAATCATCTCCAATGCTACAAAGCTCAACAATTTTGGTACGATTGCTACGCCAACCTCTCAATGTCTGAATGACAACCTGGGGTCTGTCCAAACCAGGCCTGTCTAGCTTATGCACATAAAACCTAGACCACAAAGTGTCACAAGACATGTCGCCATCTGATGTTTTGAATCTAGCAAATTGACAGTTTTATAAAATATGGAGCCAGTTTCTTCTTCTAACCCTAACTTTGAATCAAGGACTGTTTTTTTGGGCTTCTCTGTGAAGAAACACGTGTTTCCCAGATGTTTTGGCTTAATGACCCATGTTGTTGCCATGGCCAGTCACTGGGTGGCACGTTTGGTCCATCACAGAGCGACCGCTACATTTGTGCTTGTACGGAATGGCAGCTCTAAGTACTGACAGTGAGCCCCGTCCAACTTTGCTTTTGTAATGACTCAAAAAATGTCAAATTGCAAACTTACCGGGCTGCGCCTCTGTGATTGCAAGAAAGGAAGGAAAAAGTGACAATAATCAGTTATACAATATCATCAATTACATCCTTAGCTCAAGCTCTGTTTTGTTATGTAATAAAAACACTTCTCAAGTTTGCTAGGAAGCTCATGATGATATTTACACCTGCTAATCTTTAAACATGCTAACAATCAAGTCACGCTTCAGACTTACCGGACTTTTCATCTGTTGCGAGACAAATAAAGGGAGACAGCAAAATTAGATTGTTTTAAGGATGCTAGCGTTGCAATACAAAGTCTGTTTAAAGCATTAGCTATTAGCTTAATTTGTGACAACACGTGACAGGATTTGAGAACTGGAACGCTCTTGTCTTGTTGGCTCTTACCAAAGGCGAGGTCGAGATGGCCAGTGTGCCCACGGAGGCCTTCAGCTCATCCACTGTGGACACAGTGCCGTTATCTGGTGCCAGGGGCTTGATCTTGATCTTAAACTTCTTCCCTGGCTCATCCTCACCCTCTGACTCACTGGAGGAGAAGAACATTTTGGCTTTGGCAGGCGGTGGAGCTCCGTTAAGGAACACCGGATTAGCATGTTTCTGAATGTTGTCTCAATGTTCCCCTTTATACTATACATGTGAAAGTGTCCTTAAGATCAGGGTTACCAAAGATCAGGGTCTCACATACCCAGAGTCCCATTTTCTAGGGTTACTGAGGGTCCCATGTACCCAGAGTCCTATATTCTCAAGTCATTCTTTTTCTCAAGGTTCATGGGACCCTGGGAACATGAAACCATGGGAACAAGGGAACCAAGAACATGAGATCCTAGAACGTTGGACCTTGGAACAATAAACCAGGATTATACAACCCTGGAAATATGTGACACTGAGAACATTAGACAGTGGGAACAAGGACCCTGGGAATATGGGACTCTAGGAATAAGGACCCTTGGAACATAAGACCAGGACTGTAGGGCCCTGGAAATGCATGACATTAGGACTATATAGGTTTCTGGGAACAAGAATGGGGATACAGGGATCAGAACATAAAGACTTTGGAAACACAAGACTATGTAAATATAAAGAATTGGGAATATAGGACCCTTGGAACACCCGACTCTGGGAAGACAGGATCTTGGGGACAAGGAGCTTAGAAATATGGTGCCTGGGAATGTTGGGACTTGGGAACAAAGGCGTCTGGAAATATAGGACATTGAAAATATAAAACCCTGGGCATGCAGGATACAAGGAATATAAGACTCTAGGAACATAAGACCCTGGAAATACAGGGCTCTGGAAACATGGAACCCTAGGAACATAAGACACTGAGAACAAAGCCACTCACAGCAGTGTAGACCAAGTGGGTTGAGACATAGCCCTGAAAATATTAATCTATTCAATTATATTGTTTTTACACGAGAAAGGATATTTCCTCCTTGTTCTCCGGGTCTGATGCTGTAGCCCTCATCATCCACATCAGGGGAATTCTGGAACAGACAAAAGCAATCAATGGATTAGTCAGGGAAATGTCATACCTAGCAATAAACGATTACCTCAAACGTTGTTACAACATGAAAGTGGGCCAAACTTCCTAACTCAATATGTGCTGCTGCACCATGAGATAATACTGTGATCCAGCAGTAAAAAATATAATAATATCACATTTCCTTTTCACAATATACGATCATACGGATATGCTGTCACAGCAGAGTAATATTCGGAGCGTTGCTTACATATCGATCCCAGTCTATCTCGCCGTAGAACCCGTTAGGAGCACCGTTGGCTTTTTTCTGGGAATGACATAAAGCGAAAACGACGTGTTTTATTTACCGTAGCTCCGAATACATCAATGTTAGCGATAAACGTTCGACCTCAAACAGTCAAACTTATTAACATGGCTGTACTCACTGATCTGCCTTTCTCTGGTGATCCCCTAAAATCAAATAAAACAGGAATTCACATCATTCATATATAAATGTGATGGATTTCTGAATGCTTAGCACATGTCTTTAATCCAGATATAATGAGCCACTTAGTACTGGACCTAAGAGGCTAATGTAGCTAACGAGTAGTAGAAGCTGATAGCCACCAGTTTAGCATTGCAACAATCGTAGCTTCATCTTTCTTTCTCATGCTGATGCATGTGGGGCATGAAGGGGGTGTGGCCTAAAGTGATGATAACATAGTTCTGGTATTCCTGAGCCAAACAAAGGGTGTCCTGCTTTTTTTTTTGCAAAATGCTAAAGTGGTAGCTATAATGAAATGAATGACAAAAAAATGTAATGATGGAGTTACTCACGTGGAGTCAGTGTCCTTCTCTTTCTTGCGTAACCCGAACGCCTTTCGGGTTCGCTTCTTCAGTCCTGAGGAAGAGGAAGGGGAGGAGTCAGAGAGAGTGAAAGAAAGAGAGAAATATTGATATCTTTTCATGAATATTTATATCACATGGCAAACTTTGAAATTACTTTTCCTAGGCACGGAATAAACCACTGCGTGACATGCGGTTATAATTATATAATTACTGGTAACAACCAAAAGTTTAGGATTATTTTCCTACAACAGCACGGCCCCAAGTGTTTTATTCCTCTTAAATATCAGCAATTTGCGAACGATTATGGTTTTTATTCCTTAAAGAACAACAGGTACTTCGTATCTACTGATACACGTTACATGTAATGCTGTGGAATGTCTTTCGAACGAGTTCCTGTTGTCACTTACGATATAGCAGCTATAAACAGTCGTAGCCTCACCGGCTCTCTCTTTATTCTCTCTCTTGTGGTTAATAAGACAGAAAAACTAAACAAAATGCAGCTTGTCGTGTTACCGAGAAACCACAAAGAAGCGTAAACTCCTCTGTCTCGAAGACGTCTGAAAATGTAAAGTTACAGCTTTATACAAAGCACGGACACTAGAGACTCCTTCCCTACACGTTGCATAAACGCCTCCTTACAGAATCAGTGATTACACACGGTTTATATTCGGGTTCCGTGGAGCGTCCTCCGTACTCGTCCCTCCATGTGAGCTGTTACTATAGAAACGATTAAGAGAAACCTGTGATTCGCAGATTTGCTACTGAACATGAATCAACAGCTTCTGACCGGTCACAACCCAGAATTCCAAAGCTGCAGAAAAGATTGTAGGTGAGACAGACTTGTTGGTTATATTCGGTTAGGAAAACTAAAGAAGGAAACATCTGACACTGACCACATTTTTATTCTTAACCCCACCAGGTTTATAAGGATATTTCCACATTCTGGTCCTACATGCTTCCTTTCCTGAACATTTCCCTGTGTTTGCTGTGTTAAGACACCTGACCCGAGTCATCAGCTCCCTCACACACCCTTTGACGAGGTTGAAATGTGCGCGTTCGTGAAATAACGCATGAATAAATGGAGCAGGACTGGGGAGAGGTGTGATAGAGAAATGAACAGAGCTTGCGTGAAATGAGGATGAGGTTTTGTTGTTTTTTGTTTTGTTTTTTCTTTTTTTTTCTTTTTTTTTTTGCCGGGAATGACATGAAGGTTAAAGCAACATCGTTTCACCTTCCATCATGGTTGCAGCAGCTTCTCATTCCACCGGAGCGACGCACGCACGCGCATAAAACCGACACCGATACCGAGCAAGATTTCTGTCCCGTCTTTCTTCTCTCCTCTCCACCTCTCCTCCTTTCCTCCTCTCCTCCTCTCCAGGCGCTCAGGCAGCATCCACACACGCCATCGCCAGCACCGAGGAGCCGCTCAGCATCACCGTCATGATGATGATGATGATGATGACGAGGATGCTGAGGAAAGAGAAGCCAGGACCGGACACACACACATATTTGGACGCGTCCTAAACGGCTCCACTTTAAATATGAAGTGCGCTACATAGGGGGCAAAAGCCATTCATTTTGTACCCTATATAGTGCGCATGTTCAGGAAGGAGCAGTGTTTGCGGTGACAGATTAACACACCCGACTTCCTCCTTAGCGCCGCCTAGTGTTTAATAATAATAATAATAATAATAATAATAATAATAATAATAATAATAATAATAATAATAATAATAATAATAATAATAATAATAATAATAATAATAATAATAATAATAATAATAATGCGCATGGTGGATTAGTGGTTAGCACGTTCACCCCACACCTCCAGGATTGGGAGTTCGATTCCCGCCGCTACCCTCTGTGTGTACAGAGTTTACATGTTCTCCCCGTGCTGTGGGGGTACTCTGGTTTATTCCCCAGTCCAAAGATGGTAGCCTGATTGCCGTGTGTGTGTTTTGTTCCCAGTGATTGATTGGCACCCCGTCCAGTGTGTACCCTGCCTTGTGCCCGATGCTCCTTGGAACAGGCTCCAGGTTCCCCGCGACCCAGTAGGATAAGCGGTATAGAAAATGGATGAATAATAATAATCATCATCATCATCATCAATCTGAAATCTATCTCAAGCAATAAACTAATTTTATTTGTTTGTTTGTTTGTTTGATTCTATTTATTATCATACATTTTTTTAAAGATTATCTTAGGGACTGATTGTGAAAGACTTTCATACTTTGTGTTTTTCATTATTAAAGTATTTAATAAAAATAATAATGTAATAAATGCATTTATAAATAATTGGATGATAATATATATGGTACAGGTCTATTTATAATAACCTTTCTTCGATTTTTTTTTCAATGGAGTAGCTTACTCTCTTTCTTTATTGTTTTCAGAAGTTGATATAGTTATAATATAAATCTGTATGTGTTTCCCTTGATTTGCCTACACATTACCTAATAATCTGGCAGAATAAAAACGACATACTACTACTGCTACTACTACTACTACTACTATTACTACTACTAGGCCTACTACAACTACACAGTAAAATCCCTAGTGTTGAATTAACACCCAGAGTGTGTATTTGAGTCCAATGGACTTATATAAACACTGTAGGGTGTAAATTCAACACTGTGGGTGTTAAATCAACACTGGTTATTTTGCTGTGTACTAGTCTACTACTAATACTACTAATAATAATGACAATACTACTACAACTAGTCTACTACTACTCCTTCTACTACTAATAATAATAACAGCATCAATAATAATAATAAAGCCTCTTTTAAGAAAAATCAGTCAATAAATGATATAATACATTTAAAAAGTCAGTAATCAGGTTATCTAAATCAGTCTGGATGACGTCACACGCGTGAGCCTAATCTCAAATGACTTCCTTTCCCTAAGTAGGCGCACTACATTATATCCTGCTGTACAAGTAGCCTAAGTAGGTGAGAACGAAGCAACGTGGTGCACTAAACTTGGAATTTAATGTTTCATGGAAGAATTGCAGTTCTTCTAGTTAATGTAGCCTACATTGTTCTTTACTTCTAGAAATCTAAGATCACAATAGTAGGCTATGCATCTCGCGTTGGTGTGCTTGCTGGTTGCCATGGCTACGCTGAAACCAGTATACTTCCGTACTAAATGTTTGCATAGTATGCATATTTCATGTAATATGCCGTGTGTGTGTGTATATGTATGTGCATCCTGTTTAGTGCGGTAGTGCGGCTTTCGAGTTTCTCAACATGGCGGACGGTAGGTCGACTGCGCATGCGCGGAATGATGTCTTTATTCAGGTTAATCGCTTAGCCGGATAGTGTTAGCAAGATGTATAAATTCTGCCTCAACTAATCCAGAGGGTTGTTTTATGCCTCTGAAACAGTGTGAAAAAGCTATGAAAACACCGAGCGATGGCCAGAGAAAGAGCAGCTTTCTTCAGCCCGTTCGAGCAGGAGATAATCCTGAAGACTTTTGAGGAGTACAAAGCCATCATCACGGCGAAATGTAACACAGCTGCTGCGGCCAAATCCCGAGTGGAAGCCTGGCAGAAAATAGCCGACAGATTAAATGCGTAAGGTTTTTTTTTTGTTATTTATTTATTTGTTTATTTGTTTGTTTGTTTATTTATTTATTTATTTATTTATTTAAACATTTATTTTTGTTTTCTTTATATATTTAGATTTATTTAGAGTTACCTAAAAGCTAAAATCTGGTACAGTACGAAAAAACTATATAGCCTAGTATAAAACCCATCCAGCTCAGTGGTGACCTGATGAAAGTTTATAGGGTAACATCACGATAAATACAATTTAAAATAATTTTTAAAAGTAGAAATAAAGTATTTATTAGGGAACAAGAGTGGTGTTAGTAAGCAAGGATCATTCTTAACTTCTAGTTTATACATTAAAAAAAAAAACCCAACCCCCCCTCCCCCCCCACCATTCATAAGAACACTGTTGCTAGGCAACAGTGAATACAGTATATCTGCCGAGATTAAGCTCATTTTCAGTCTTTTATGCTGAAACAGAAATAAAACAAACAAAAAAACATAAATATTCAACATTTATTGCTCAAACTTCTGCCGATAACTCAGAAAAGTTGTATCGTCCAGGCCTGTAGAACACTGTTGCTAGGCAATTGTCAAATATGGCCGTTGACCGTAATTTTATGCTAGCTAATGTTTTTTGTCGTCTAACACAGCTGTCGCAAACATTATAGAGACCGAATGACATTCTAAATTAGACCAAACGATTAGAAACATCAACATTTCTCTCAGATGTGTTGGGGAAATTAATAAGAAAACACTCCTTATGACAGAAAACCCCATTATAATTACACTTAGGGTCAACTGCTAACTAATCTTCCTTAGATTGTGGGTTGGATAGTCAAAGTGAAAAGTAGTGTCACAAATTAAATAATGTTTGAAATGAAATGAAGTATTTATCAAGTAACTAGAGGAAAAAGTCAGGCATGATGACTTTGGAAAATGAGTCAGGAACCATCAGGAAGATCAACATTTCTCTCAGATGATTTGGTAAATGATTAAGAAAAAGGTTTGTATGACTAAAAATACACTTAGCATTGACCCCTAACAAATTTTCCATAGGTTCTGTCAACTTGTGAAGTTGTGAATACCATATGACTGGGTCGTTTATATGGATTTTTCTTGTGAAACATGGTAAACAGCCCTATTTGAAGTATTTTCTTAAAAGTTAGCCGAGAAGAGTTTTTGGGTGTGGCCTATTTCAATAAGATCGTTAATTAGATAATTTAACAAAATTAGAAAATGAACTGTTTCTTTGCCTTTTTTTTTACAGCGCCAACCCCAACAACGTAAAGCGCACCTGGCAGCAGGTCAAAATTAAATACAAAAACATTGTGCAATGTGGTAAGTGTATCCAGTACTTTTTTTTGCGCTCTGCTGTGTGTGACGGTTGTTGTGAAACGTGTGCTCCAATTTTAGCGAACAGGAAACGGAAGCAGAGGTTTGGTGGAGGTTTAGCGACGACCGGCTTTTCACCCGTCGAAGAGGTGGCGCTTTGGCAGATCAGAGGTCGACCGGTGATAGATGGCACCATTTTGGGCCTTTCCTCCAAGCAGACTGGCATTAGCGTTGGGAGGCCGATAGCTACAGGTATCAGTGCCATACTATTGATTAGTACTTTTCTCAGTATTCAATCCAGACTACAAAAAAATAAATCTCGTAAATCTTTAATTATTAAATGTTTTGCAGAGCCAGAAAGCTCTGCAACTCTTATACAGACAGCACCAACCATTCTTGATTGTGCAGAAGATCCCATTGAGGTAAGCCAATGTTTTTATTTCGCTATTAAAGATGCTGTTTGTAAAATTTAAAAATGTTTATTAACTTTGAAATAATCATATTTTGTTTTTTTATATCTTTGAAAAACTGCAACTCACAATAATTCCATCTGGCTAGTGTCTTTTGTTTCAGCCTTATTTTATATTTTTCCAGCCCAGAAATTAGCTCCACCTCTAGTTAGATGACACGTGCTCAACCTTGCTCTGTTTTATATAAGCATCAACTCACAAGGCATATGGAATTTTAACGGAGGTGTTTGAGCTGATTAGGGGATATCAAAGGCTTGTCCATGTTCATTGCAGTTCCTCTCACAGGCAGCAGAGGGCAATAGAAATTGCACACTGCTTTATTAAAATTCTGGAATAAATCTAGTGTTTAATGTGTTACTTGTTCTATATTATATTATTCCCCACCACACAAGCTCAACACAAGTGGATTCTGGTGATATACTACTGTTCTTCTCTGCAGACCCTCTCAAACTCTGTCAGGTTTCTAACGAGCAGGCTCTGTGTACTGTGGCTGTGTACGTCCCAGTCCTTGCTGCTAAAAACATCTCCAAAGTATCATGCTACCACCACCATGCTTCAGGGAAAGGGTAGAATTCCCAGTTGATGAATGGTGCCTGGGTTTTTCCAGATATATTACTTGGTATTCAAGGGCCAAAGATTTAAATCTTGGTTTCATCAGACCACAGAGTCTTGTTTCTCAAGGTCTTGAATCTGGTTGCTCTACCATAAAGGATTGATTGGTGGATATTTGTAGACCTGTAGCTGGTTGTTCTTGGTCAACTTCCTGATCGAATCCATTCTCCCAGTATACTCTAATAAGGGTCTTGGTGGTTTGGAGGTTCATCGTTCTAAGAAGGATGTGGGATAGAGTTCAGTCTGGTTGGCAACCTGTGGATTAAGTAATAAAAATTTGACTTTTAGAAGAATTTCAGCTCTTTGGTCTAGATTTTTCACTGTTGTTAAGTGTCTTTTTTTTGTGGGGAGAGAAAGAACTGACTGTAATTTGCAATTTCTTGGCAGCGATCTGATTCAGAACATGATGAGAAGAACATTGTGGTGTGTTCTCATTCAGAAGAGGTAACTTGTGATCTATAACATGATAATTTCGAATATCTGTGGACATGGTAAGGGTAACGCTGCCATGCTTCTACTGCGACTTTCACATGTTCCATGTGCAGGGGACTGAAGCGTACACAAGTCAAGAAGATTCTGGACCCTCGGGACCTGCTGATGGAGAGGTGAGTCTTTGTTAAAAATATCCGTTTAATAATTATTCATTAAAAAATATCCTTGCAGCGTTCTTTTAGTACCGTATCACGAGTTGTGAAAGTTTTATTTGCAGAGAGACGAAGATGTGACGGCGCTGTATAAACGTTACCTCAGACAGGAAATCGCGTACCGGCAAATGAAGATGAAGAAGCTCGAGAAGGAGATCCAGCTGCTCGATAAACAGCTGGATGTGAGTTAGGTCAGTGAACTGATTATTAGTAGGAACACCTGAAATGAACTGTGTGTCTGAGATATAAAAAATGTAGGCTCCTACAGATAAAAAAACCCCCAAAAAACTGATAACATCAGCTGAAAAGTTCAACAGATGCCAGTCTAAAACTAACTTTCGGAGGAAAAGATCAGATTTAAACTCCATCGTCCGTTCTACCAGAGACAGCATGAGTCGAATCAGGACACTGCTTAAAGTATGAATGGAGCAGTGGGTAACGCTCAACAAGGCAGCTACGTATATCATGTAAGTCCCGTCCTTCTAGTAAAAAGAGCCAATCACCTATCAGAAAATATCAGATTAAATATAGAGTGCTTTGCACAGTAGCCAGATCAATCTGAAAAATAAAAGGTATTTTTTTATGTGTTACGTAAAGCTTAAGACCACCAAGAGCCCTTTTAACAGCCATTTCAAATAAAAATGGCCGACCCATTTCTGTTATACAAGTCTCTTCCTAATCCAGCAGAGATGAGCCTGGTCTTGTGTGACTGAGAATAACTGTTCTGGAGCCTCACCAAAATGGCTGCCGACTGGACAGACTTTACTAGAAATACCTTATAAATGACACTGGTGACACTGGTTTCATTTTGTCTATTAGTCATCCAGTCATGAGCCATTCGTCTGTAGGTGATTAACGGCAAAGTAAAGATGGAATTCATTCAAAAGAATATACATTAAAATAATAATGTTTTCCAAAAGAAAATATTGTTTCCATAATGTTTGCATTCCTATAGAAAATGCAAATGAATTTTGAAATGCATGAGAATGTTGTTATTGAACTGAATTATAAGCTTGATGATTGATTAAATTACTAAGACTATTTTAAAAATTCTTTCTTTTAAAAAATAAAAATTTTTTTATGCATTTAAAAAAAGTATTATTTAAAAAAAACTTTCTTTTTTAATATCCTGTTAATTTTTTTCAATTACCTTTCCATTTTTTTTGCTTTTTTATTTTCATTTGGTTTAAAATTTTCTAAATCTTTTTTTAAAATGTGAAAAAAGGGATTTTTTTTTCAATAATAATAATTTGTATGTTTTTTTTAAATTGATTAATATTTTAAAATACATTTTCTCTCCTTTTTATTTATTTTAACATTACTTTTGCTTTGTAAAACTTTCTGCTTTGCTTTGTTTCCATCTCATTCCTTTTCATTTTTCTCATGTGCTTTTCTCTTTCCCTTCTATATATTGTTTTTGCTTTACTTCTTTTAATTTCTGTTTTTCCCCCCTTTTTTTTACTTTGTCAATTGTAACTCTTTACATTTGGGTTACAAGAGCAAGAATGATGCTGTGAATCAGAAAGCTTACAACTTTATTTAATTCTAATCTTGTACTTTTTTTTTCAAAGGTTGAATTTGACCTTAGAGTCGCTGAAGGAATTCTGTATATAAAATTGGAATCATGGATTAAAACACTAGTGATGTATCTGAAAGCTCTGGAAGCCCAGGAGAGGTGTGTGTGTGTGTGTGTGTGTGTGTGTGTGTGTGTGTGTGTGTGTGTGTGTGTGTGAGAGTGATTTTTATAGCCACAAGGTTGCGCTGTTTGTCTTTACACCTGGTCATCTGAGATCAGCTCGAGTTCACGGTATAGTCACTGACACTGTGGAGTTACTGCAGGTAGTGATAATGAAAAGTATATACCAATAAAGGCTAAAAATTCAGTTAGGTTCTTGAATCAACATGCAAAATTGTTGTAATGATTAATGATATGAGCACTCAATCTTTTTATAGTATAAAACGATAAAATTAAATGTGTTATTTCAGTATGTATTTCATTACAGAATAGAGAGAAAGCAGCCTGTTATGGAAAATCATCTCATGGTGTGTGTGCGTGTGCAGAGAGATGAACTGATTAAACACATTCAGAGGAAAGCGCTAACTGCCCTCCTCCGCATACCTGAGTTCACAGATGGCCACGATTAGCTAGCACCACTCTGATTGACAGGAGAGAATAACACAGTAACTCCACCCCTCTCAATCAGAATGGAGAGTTAATACTGTCTTTTACAACTGATACATGATTTTGACATTTTTGTTACAGTAATGGAATTCACAGCCAACATTATCAAAGTTATTTTATTAAGGGGTCCAAGCACCAAAGTCAAAGTCAGTTCTGCCAGTGGAAAGAAGGAATCAGACTTTATTTTACAGGTCTCTGGCTACAAAGAATTTGAGAACAGCTGTCGAAATGATTATCACCCAGAACGTCTTGATGAATTCAGTCCTTCTGGGTGTGACGATCGCTGTGCCTTAATACCGTCCTCTAGCCGAGCCACCTGGGTACTTACCTGCCATTATGAACACATCTTGACTCCTCCAATTACAGTCCGATCTCCAAAATGAATTTTCCATCTAAAATTTTGGAGAAAATAATTGTCTGACAGCTCTTTTATTTTCTGAGTAGAAATAACAAGCAGAATGATTTATAGGCTGCTCTGGCAGCGCTGGATAAAGTGGTAAATAACCCACTGCTTGCCTCGATGTATTGTGTGTATTCGGTTTCAATGCAGTTTGTTGGCACTGTTTTGAAATCGAGTGCAACCTTTGACTTTAAAAGCCAAAGAATTAAATATGACCATTACAAAGCGCTGACACTGGAGACTCCTTCCATAAATGTTACATAAATGACAGAAAATTTCACATCAACTTTTTTTTTTTTTTTTAAAGTTCCCAGTGAATGAGCTGTTCCGAGCACTTTAATATAAACCCGTGATGTACAGCTGTGCTACTCTCAGAGCTGCTGTTATAGAAAATGAATTGATGCCTTCTGACCAATCGCAATCCAGAATGAAAGGCCTATATAAGGTAGTTTTTCATATACACTGCGTGATTGTATATGAAATGTACTGGATTATTTTCTTCAGCAGTCTCTGCGGGAAAGCTGTGACGTGTCGAACATGTTTATGAGTTTAGATAAAGACAGTTGTGGAAAAATGATAGGGGCACAGTGAAATCCTGAACCTGCACACACAATGGTATGGTTCCACAACAACAACACTTGATGAAGTTCTGTGTGAAAGACGTCAGAGCAGCGATGTGAAGCAGTCAGTGGGTGTTTAGCATAAACACACAAGCAGAAGTGTTTTTAAAGCAGGGTTTCCACCTGATGTGCCTCACAGCACTCCGATGCGGCTTTTCACTTTCATACTGAGTGTTAGACTGCTGTGTTCAGTCACCCGAACCCTCCCTCAGCGTTCAGCAGCTGCTCTGTGCTGGGATTCAGACTCATAACCTCCTGATCACTGACACCTGAAAACCTCAACCTGGCATAGAGAAACGAGACACAATCTTTCTTTCTTTCTTTGTATTCTGTTTCTTGCATATATTTTTGTTTCTTTTTGTTCTTTTAAAGCTCTTTGTCCCTCGCTGTTTTGTCCCTCAGATGTAGAAATGTAATTTTCCTTTGCTGCAGGACTCTTTTTGTCGCTCGCTGGCTTTCAGCTTGTTTTCATGTCTACGCCCTTATTGTTCTGCCTGAATGACTTCTGTGTAACTTCCCCCCCGATACGAGTCCTGGCCCTGGGCCTGCATTCTGAGGAAGAGATAACGGAAGCAGGAAATTTCTCTGTAAGTCGACCGAGAGCACTTGTTTTCAGGTATTATCTCCTTCCCTGCCCTCCTCCAAGCCCCGACTTGGCTTTGCGCCTCGTCTTTCGTCTTTCCACGCTCGCTTCCCCGGGAACGTGACGTCAGCGAACCTCGGCCCTCACTGCTTTCTTCAAAAATAAACTCCCAGGATTCCTCGGCTCCTGCTGGAAGTGCAGTGGAAAATGCTGGCCTCAGAGTCACTGCTGCTTTAGTAAACACACTGCTTTTCTTCTCAGGACTCAGAAACTCAGACTTCTCTTTAGTGTTTAGTCACTTTCTTATAAGCGCGCACACACACACCACAACAACAACCTTTCTAACTTTGCCACACTTCCAGTCAATGTTTACCCTTTAAATCTCACAGAAATACTGACACACGGTCAGAAAAAAAAACATCATGTTTAACACAATAAATTATTTTTCTTTGTTTTGTTGTTTCTTTTCTATTTGCCACTTTCTGTCTTCATTTCTTTCTTTTGTTCTTTCTTTGTTTTCTCTCTCATGGTTTACACTCCTCACTATTACAGCAGTAATAATGGATTGTTAATGTTATGCTGAATGAGTCCATGTTAATCGCTTCTCTGCATGGCCTGAATTCAGCCGTATGAACAACCTGCTGTAGGTTTTTACAGTCTGATGGCACTGAGTGGAGAAGTCACTGTCCAGCATTCCTCAGCGTGTTCCTCTGCTCTGTGGACAGTACTGTGCTGTAACGAAGTGAGAACATGCCGGAGTGTGATAGCGTACTGTCTGTGCGAGTTCTGCTCTACACCGCACGCTTCGCTGCTCGCTCGCCTTGGGGTGGAGGCTGCTGTCACGTCTACACGATTGCTATCTCCTGCCACGCAAAACTGGGGGAAAATGTGTGCGTGTGTGGAAAATTCAGCTAGAGTGGTTAATATCGTTTTCAGGTGTTAATACTTTTAGTAACACAATCAGGGGTTAATATGGTAAATATCATATTCAGGGGTTAATACGGTTAGTATCGTATTCGGGGGTTAAATCTGGTTGGTATCGTATTCGGGGGTTAAATGCAGTTGGTATCGTATTCGGGGCTTAAATGCGGTTAGTATCAGGTTTTTTTTGTAGTTCTACATATAAAAGAATATACGTAAGTATAGCTGTACTACACTATAATACTGTGTGCTATACTGTATGCACTATATCTTGTAAAAGTTGTTACATATATCTGCCAATGAAAAATAACAAATTCTGTTAGATTAACTTTAGTTTGTAGTCTGTATTTCGTTTAAAATGAATAAATGAAAGTGTATTCATTTCAGCAGGAGAATAAAAAAAATTGAACAAGGCACCAGAGATTTCCAAAACTCCTCACGTTTAATAAATTCTTTGGCAAGTGACACGGGGACACCATGATGTCACAGTGTGGGACAGTTAGTCACTTAATAAAATAATACAATTCACAAAGTAATACAGCAATACAACAGAACAAAGTAATGAATAATGGTGTACATTCCACCAGGGAAGTTGAGGGTAAATACTCATTAGCACTGCAATGATACAAAAAAAAGAAGTGAGATCATTGTTTTGTTCGCTGGTTAATACTACATGGGAGCTGTTTGAAACATACTG
Source organism: Ictalurus furcatus (assembly GCF_023375685.1). Lineage (NCBI taxonomy): Eukaryota > Metazoa > Chordata > Actinopteri > Siluriformes > Ictaluridae > Ictalurus > Ictalurus furcatus. Next base: position 13,226,779 of record NC_071261.1, read on the forward strand.
TTGTTAGTTCGCAAACAATTTTAGAAATGAGAATAATTGTTCTTCCTAGCATTGCGGCTTTAAGTGTGCTGCATGTGACCACAATGCCAACCAGCTGCAAGGGCTTTAAACCTGATTTCAGGATGTGCGACATGTAGCGACATTTTTCTGAAACCACATCCTGTGTGTGCATGACTATACTGAGAAACAAGGTGCATTGACGTCAATGATTATTGTCATGACCGTGACATATTGTGTTGAATTTCTTAAATCAGCTGTACTGAAAAATTTTGGCAAGCTTACCATTGAGCGATGGTTTAAAATGGGGGCAGTTTTCGTTTTGGATGTAACGCAACATCGCTGTTTTACGTTATGGATAGTTTTCTCATCCTAAAGTGGTTTCAGTGTCAGCATTAAAGTGCTTTCATTGTGTGTTCATTCGCTTCTATTTACAATACGCAAACGTGTACCATTTTTAAAAACCATAACAATAATAAAAAAACAACTTAAGGTTAACACAGTGAATACTGTCTCTTATGAAGAAAAATAAAAACCCCAATGTGTACTTCGTGAACATACAGGTTTTCCAATAAACCATTGTTTCCCCAGTTCAAATAAGACTGGTTTTGTTTTCAGCAGAAAAAATCCTTCATGTTCAATGTGTATGTGGGTTCTGCTGTGTTTATTATAAACAAATGTTACAAAATACACACTAGTTTAAAACAAAACAACAACAAAAAAACTAGTGTGTCTTTGACACGGCGGTACAAAATAAAGTAAATCCATACGGATCATGAGTCAGTAGTTCTCCTTCATGGCATCCCATACTGGCGATACGTTTGAGCTTCAGGACCTGCTTAGTTCCTGCTTCAGTGCCAGCAAATCACTTGAGAACTTGCTAGTTGAGTTCTACAAACACCAGCTCCAAGGAATCGTCACCTTCTGATCACACTCTGCGAAAAGAGCCTCCGGACTAGTCAAGTCTGCAAGTAGCTTCTTCATTTCGAGGAGTTTCGCTGATCTCCGTTTCAGGGAATAAACCAACATGGCCAACATAGTGGGCTGCTACGTCTCAGCTGGCGAGGAAGAAGTAGCTATGTCCATGTCAGCTGTTTCTGAAGGTCCTTCAAGGTGAATATTGTCCCCATCTTCACTTTCCAAAGTCAGGTCAAACTGGAACTTGTCTCCTTCTGCCTCGTAGAACGGAGGAGACGGACTCTGAGGGATCATGCTATGGTACCAGTTCCTGTTCTCCTCCAGAGTGTCCAGGATGTCCTGGGCGTCCGGGTGCACCAGATCCGCCCACGTCTCCCACAGAGGGTGCACAATGTAGTCAATGAATCCCACCTGGAGGATAAGCAGAACCAAATTAATCGATGTGTACATGGAGGAAAGAGAAACTAAAGGGCTTGAACTTGAAGAATTTGAAGAAAACATTACCAATGGTGCCCTGAAGGTGATGTGCTTGATTCCTACCTGGGATTTCTCGATAGAAGCGGTGTGCTTGTCACACATGGGGCTGATCTCCATGCCGCGCTCTCTCTCTCTGTCACCCTGGTGGAAGAACTCATCCATGATGCGATCTGTCCACTGTCGGTAAAGATCCAAAGGCTTGGTGGGGTTGCTGAGATCGGCGCAGTGGACCATATTGCGCAGAACCTGTAGACATCACAAAGGTTAATTAGTGTGGGACTCTTCAAGAATGACCCTTTTATGCAAAAGTCACTTCCTGGATTCCATGAGATCTCACCTGTACCCTGTCTGTGTAGTTGTCCAGCAGCAACACTCCTGAACTGGTCACTTTCTTGGTCTCCACCATGGTCTTTAGATCCGCCAACAAGCTCATGTGTTTGGACATATCTGTCGCTAGCACCTAACAAGAGTAAGCAAAGCAACGTTAGCTGAGAGGTTCTACAAAAGAAAGAAAAATGCATTGTATGGTATCACCAAAAGGAGGACTTTAGTCGACTTACCATTTCGATGACCATTCTCCGAAGAGTCTGCCGTTGTTTCTTTGACAGGTTCTGGAAGATATCGCAGTTTTCCCCTTGTAGGAGTTTAAAGCCTACGGCCAAGTGATGGTTCTCGAGAACAGATTCGTCGTTGTACATGAGCGCCAGTTCTGAGTCTGCAAGTCGAGAGGAGTCCAATTTATTTATAAAGACCTCCAAACTTCTGCACAGCATGTTAACAACAACAAGAAAAGAACTAAACCAAAAGCACAATATCCAATTAAAGATAAAAGAACATATGTAAAGAAGACAAAGCTCAATAATTAAGAGGACAGAAGGAAAATAAAACGCACAAACACAAAAATAGCCGGGTGTGTTTACTCGAAAGTCTTACTAGACACGGCTAAACGGCAGCGTAGATAAAATAGACACAACGTGCTGAATGTTTGGTGTCCATCTGGTGCTAGTTACTCAAACTGCATGTGAAGGAAGGAATGGAAGGGCAAAAGCACTCACTGGTATTAATCAGGAACTGGTTCGAGACCCCCGGGTGGTCCACGTCATGGATCGCTGCTGCAAAGATGGCTGCCAGAATCTCCAAGTCTGTGAAAACCGCCTGGGAAAGAGGAGAAAAGAATATGGGAAGAGAATTAGCGGACTGAAATCAAAATGTCGATCTCATGATATCCGAGGAGTTTGACTTCAACTTCTTTACGTTCCAATGAGAGAAAACGTGCACGCGAGAATGAAATCCAAACAAAACGTGGTACATTATTTTGGGATTAGTTTTAGACTTCCAAGGCATGTTTACAAACAATTTACAACAAGAAGATTTTACAGAAATAACGGATCATCTCTCACCTCTAGAGCAGGGGTGGACAGGAGGATGTGTGTGGACTGTGCGACGTCAGCAGCATGCAGGCTGTTGTGGTAAGCCACGTCTGAGTGGTAGTGGTCCTCCAGGGTCATCATGTAGGTCACAAAAGTGTCCATTGGGATCTTGAAGGTTTTCATCAAATCTCGTTCCTGCAGATCATACAGCATCGTACAAATTAGTTCAGGCTCAAATGCCACACGATTACTTTTGACTTTCTGACTACTTCTATTTGGGTAAAATCCCTAAAGGATAAAGCAAGGCACTGACCTGTAAAATGGCGTACATGACGCAGGTGAGAGGGCGCTGATGGGAATGCTCTGCAATCCTGAAGATATTCAACCCCCACTTGTTGATGTTCTCCAAGTCCTTGGGAATAGATGAGTGTTGCGGTTATTAAGATGGAGTAGAAGTAGCAGACTATGAAACTATTAGACCAGGAGACTATGGAACTGGGAAACAAGAGACTAGAAGATTAAGGTATTAGGAATCATGGAGACTATGAAACTGCAAGACAGTGAAAGGTTTAAAACCATGCAATCTAGGAAATCAGCGACCTCGGATACCAAGAAAACCATCAAACGTTAGAATTTCAGACAAGGACACTAGGAATAAAGGAGATGAGGGTTTGGATCAAGCTAGCAACTGGGAAATCTGGGAAGCAGGGAGTGAATTGATGATGCATGGTGAATTTTACCTTTGCAAGCAGGTCTTCCAGGTCGGTCTTGACTCCAAATCGGGCCACGCTGCAGCTGCTGGAGATGCCTGGTCCATGTGCGACCTTCCTCATTCCGCTGATCTGAGTCATGAGCGGCTGTTGTTGCTGTTTCCTCTTCCTCTCCCGAGACTTTGGCGGAGGCGACAGGATCTCCAGTTCATTCTGTTTGTCTGCGAGGGAGAGATTTTGATCTGTCAGTTAGGCTAATGTCCCCCTTGCATAGCACAGTCAGTTCATTACTGTTTGTGACCTTTTTAACTCTTGTTCACTTCTGTTCATTTGTTCTCCCTCCACCGGGGGGGGGATTTCCCGTACACGCAAAGTGTGTGTGTGTGAGTGAGTGTCCATTTCCATAACTATTATACTTTAAGGTTAATTCTTCTGCGTCATTTCGCAAGCTTTTTTTTGCGTGGCGTAACATGAGTAAATAATGTTGTTACAAGTAAAACTCTGCGGTCTCCCTGAAACATCGTCGCTAATCTACATTCCAGAACAAAAACCCTCAGCACTACTTTGTCTACAAAACACACACCTGATGCAAATCCCAAAGCAATATAGGGAATTACGTTTCTCAGAGGGAACTTTGAGAAATGAAACGTTTCCTGTGTACTGTGGTTTTATGGATAGCATAAAAGTCTCTTTCTTTTCCCCGAATCCTGATAGCGCTCACTTCCTGCTACTGTCATAGATTCACACAGCATATTATTTATCTCTCTTTGTCTCTACCAGCATGAGAAACTCTTGGAACGAAGTCAAACACAGATATTATAACCCCCCCTGTCACCCCCCCCACCCCCACCACCCTTCCTCGCTCTGCAACCAAAAAAATCTGCAGGCCAAAAAAAAAAAACCCACAGGTTTGTTGGTTTGAAAGCAGCAGTAAACCATGAGGTGGCCTGACTGCTGCTACGGCTTTCCTTCTACATTTGCTTTTCTTCATTCTTTCTCATCATGCACTACAACTCTTACAGTTCTAACGTCAATAAAAGCTTCTACTGTACAACAGAAATGAACCCAGGAAGTGTTTACAGTCTTTGTACACAGCTGCAGCATTGCAGACCGGAAAGTACGGAGCCCCTGGCTGGGCGATAAAACCATTTTAGCTAGTGAAGTGATTGGACAGATCACTAGGTAAACCCATTCAGCAAGCCAACGTTGTATGACATGAAAACGTCTACTTTATGTCAACGTTCGGTCACTTATGTGAGAATACATTAGTGAATATAAGGCTTCATGCCCAGCCTGGGTCTCGGTCAGCAATACTGCACGTCGCTGTCGCAGTGCAGATATCTGGAATGGAACAAGCGATGGAAGATAAAAGATCAGACTCACCTAAGAAAGTGTTGGAGATGAACTCAGACACCTGGTTCCCGGAGCGGCTCATTTCCGACAGGTGTGTGAGCTCACGGTTCAGCATCCTCTTGAACTGCAAAGCATGAAAGAATTAACGTTAGAAAGAAGGTTCTTTAAACTTGTGCATCGAGTTACGACAAAGACGCCATACACATACACACACACACCTTAATGTAGCACCAGGAGACTGAGAGCAAGTAGTTGGTCTCAGGCATGTTTATTTAGAGTGCTTTCAGAGAAAGCACTCACAATGCACCGAACATAACAATCCACAAAAAGTTTGCAAAAGCAAAGTTTCTTCTTTTCATCCTCCATCTCTGACAAACTGACTCGCTCCAGCCTCTTCCCTTCAGCCTCTCCCTCTCTCTCTCTCTCTCTTTCCCATCTGCCCTTCAACCTTCTCATGCAGAGTTTGCGTGAGAGAGTAAATCCCACTGCTTATGCACGAAAACAGCTGTACAGCAAGCCGGCTGGTGCACTTTTACTGAACCACATTACAACACAACATGACTTAATGCCCCTATCGACCGATCTTCCGTGTCAGGACGAAGTTTTGCACGTTGCAAGATGGTTACAAAAACGACGCTTTTGCATTTGCAAAGGGTTTATTTCTTTTAAACATAATTTGAACAAATGGTTTGCATTGCATCATTCCCAGTTACACAGCGTAACACTAAAAATAAAGTGTTGCAGTAGGAACGTTGTGCAGAAACACCAGAGTTTTGCGATACTACTGTATGTGATGAGGTTTGCGTTCGTACCTTTTTTCTTTTTCCCTGCGCATCGTGGTTTTCTGAATTTCACACCAAAACTCAGAAGAGTTGAGGTAATATTGAGGAAAAAGTCAAAATGGCTTTCATTCTAAGACACACGTCTTTGTCTGACACCACAGGAGGTGAATTATTTGATTCATGAGGCAAGTAATTCTGACCCTGTTGTTGTGAAACACAGACACACACACTCATTTCTTGACTACAGCACATGTAAAAGTGTCGAAGTGTGCATTTTTATGAGCTGGAGAACTTCTCGACCGGTTGTGTTACGTGTTTTTGTGTATCACACTGGATACGCAATGTGGATCTGTGAAATATGAATGGCAATGACTAAACACATAAACATGCAACATTAAAAAAAATATATATGTATGTATGTATATATACACACACAATTCAAAACCTTTCCTTTCCTCACCTCAGTCCAGCCTTTCGTCACACCAAACTTTCTCGCTTTCTCAGAGCAGCATAGTCCCATGGTGGCATTCACGATGCCTTGCACTCCACACTCGTTCACTTTGACACACGCCAGGAAATGTGTGAGACAAAGACCTGGCTAATTCACCTCACTCCAACTGGCTCCGCCTCCTCCCTCAGACTCCTCCCCTTCCCTCCCTCCCTCCCTCACTCGCTCCCTCCCTCCCTCCCTCGTGCTTTCTCTTCATGGCCTCAGGTATACACACTCTGGCTGTCAGGCTGAGACTCATTTCCTGATTACGGCCCCCTCAGTGCCCTCGAGTGAACCGGCGTCATTTCAGTTTCTCACTTTTAATCCTTCGCCTGTTTCGTCAGGGCCTGATTGAGAACACCAGCGGGCGAGTGGATTAAACCGTTAAAACCTCAAGATTTCATTAGAATAAGTGTCCGTGTGTTCGTGTGGTCTCGCCCCATGTCTGGCTCTGCATCTTGATTTTTCTGATTTCTTATCAGTGTAAATACAGGAACGAGGTCATCTACGGGAAATCGGCCTCCTCTGGCTTAGTTACACACACACACACCACACACCACTGTGTCATCTAAGGTCACGTACAGTGGTATAGCTCTGTACAGAGGTGGACCACAGGGTCATGAGCTACATCCCTTAACCCTTAACTGCTTAGACACTCTATACAGCCGAAAGAAAAAATAAGAAAACAAAAGAAATGTCATTATCCATAGAAAGAAATATAACGGTTCCTACTAGATATTAATCTATATTTAAATCATGTTCAGAGTTTTTCCACTATTTAAATCCTAACATATCAATTTTTGTTACTGCTGATGATGAAGAAGGATCATCTGCGAAACCGGACATAACAAACGCTGTAAATCATATTCATTTTGTCCTAAGGGTGTACAATCTTTTGCACACTGCGAGTTGAACCGGTGCGACTGGTTAGTGTCGGGCCGGGAATTACCCTCGTTATGTTAGACGTTAATAGCCGACATAGGTGGGTATGTGTGTTCGAGTGGGAAATCAACACGCTGCAAAAAGGGGTGGAGCTTATGGAAATATATGTGATTAGCTAATCACAAACCACTGGAGTGTTTATATAAACTGCTTTTGGCTCAGAGATTAGCATGAAATACTGGTTTTAATTAAACAGCATAGAAGCTATTTACCAGTTAGAATAGCACAGGTTAGCATTAGCTCTCTTGGTGTATGTATACGACACTGAGAAGCTAGCAAACAAAACTATAAAGCAGAAAACACACGTTTTTGCAAACTCCTGCATTATTACGCAATAATTTACTGCACCAACGACATTCCCGCAAACTGCAGTGTGTAAACATTGTTTCACCTCCACCACCTCATTCATACTGCTGAAACTTCAGCTCTGTGTGTGTGTGTGTGTGTGTGTGTGTGTGAATTTGCAGTTTTTGTACTGGAACAGTCACAGATCCTTCTCAGTGAGCAAACATAACCCTGATATCAGCTCTGAATTCTGCGCTCTGACTGGTCAGAAGGTGTTTATTACTGTTCTATAGCAGAAGCTCTGACAGTAGCGCAGGTTTATATTACATCCATGCGCTCGTTCTGATACGTCATAATTTCTGAAGTAACGGCTCGTTCGCAGGGACATGTACGGCGGATCGCTGATATGTCGTCATCGCTTCGTCGTTTTATTTAATTTCAGCGCTAATCGTATTTTTCCCCACAATCCACCGCAGAACAAGGAAGTAGCGCGTGTTGCTGTACTATTAGCATAATCAGAACTATTCCTCGTGGGAAAATCCCCGCCAGCGTCATGCTGCTAATGGAGAATTTATCAGGTGAGAGTGGAAGTGTGTGTGTATGTGTGTGTGTGTGTGTTCACCTTGTTGGAGGCCATGTCACTGACGGAGCGGTGTGTCTGGATGGTCTCTAGCTGGTCCAGGCACCAGTCCAGCTCCTCCATGGTCTCCAAGGCCAGCTTCTGAAATGACTCATCTGGGAGAGCAAGAGAGAAAGGGAGAGACATGAGAAAGACGTAGAGTCACAAATCAAGGATTTGTAGAAATTATAAATATAAATTAGCTGAACGTGTTCAGGTTTATTAACATATTATACCATGCCCATTGTGTTAGCACGTTCCTCGGGTTGTCTCGTACACATTTGCCCTGCTCTCATGTGTCTCCTTTTCCAGCAAAGCACCCACACAGCGTGATGCCGCCACCACCATGCTTCGCAGCTGGGATTAACAGCCTCACCCCTTTTCCCTTCACACATAACGCTGAGTATTATGGCCAAACAGCTGCAAATGTCAGTCTGGCTTTTTTTTTTTAGAGTAGGGGCTTCTTTCGTTCATCCACACGACTATAAAAGTTGAGATGCCTACAGATCAGCCAGGGGAGCTGTGTTAACTCTGTAACTTCGTAACTTTCCCATCTTTGATCCACCCCGAGAGAAATAACGAGTGATGGCACTGTAATCAAAGCCCACGCTGTGGTGGTTTTTTTGTTTCTTTCTATTTGCGTGAGCGACCCGAGACGTAAACTTTACTCCCTCGTCTGGCTCGCTTCCAAGAGCAGCAGGTCTGCAGCCAAAGCAAACAAAACCCACTTCCTGTGTTTCAAGCCCAGAAGCAGTGAGATTACTAACAAGTTCTTGCATTTAGGAGAAACTCTTAGAGAATATCGCCCGCCTAGTATGTTACGTGTCAGACCTGACGACGCAACGCTTACTGACGAAAGCGATGAGATAAGGGCACGCCGGGCCTCGCTGACCTTGTGCTGTTACGCAGGGTTGCGCTGTCGGGTCGCTCTGATCCTTACCACGGCTATCTCACATTCGTTTAAATATTTTCGCCACGCATCTAACTCAACACAAAAAGGCTGACGCCCCTTTTTTATTGGCCAAAAAGGTGTCATTATGTTAATATTCTGTAACAGAACTATACACGGGAATGAAATGGAGTACAATTTGGACGTTAATGACGTGTCGCGTAATCGCAGCGTTAAAACTCCAGCCTCCAGATGTGGAGATCAGAGGAACTATAAAATGGATGTGACGGAAGGTTTCGATTAAACACGCTGACATCCGTGAGCGCTACACTCGGCATTACAGATGATGAATAACGTTCCACATGTGCAGCTCGTTTAAAGCCATGTGTGTGTGTGTGGATCTGAAGCCTGGCGTGGATACACACGAATACCACCATCAATATGTCACCACTGTGGGAGTGTAAGCGTGGGGTAAAGTCGAGCCGCAGCGTCACTCAAACCAAATGTGCAATAAATAAAACTGGAAATGAGGGATCGTTCGGGATTAGTGACGGGATTGGCAAGCGAAATTATTGTCACGTGCAAGTCCAAGATGGTGGAGCTTACTGCTACGCTGCCTTCTATCCGAGGTTTTATGTTCATATTGGTAAAACAAACCAAAATGGTAGAAAGGTCATGGGTCAGATGCTCACTGGGCATGCTCAGCATGTTGTTTTTATTTTTATTTGATTGTTTTTATGTTTTATTGTGGGCTTTTGGGAAGAACCCAAAACGTAATACACCGTTTTCAAAATGACTCTTGAGTTAGCATGACATCAGCCTTCACTTCACATTAGCGTATGTGCGAATAACAGAGCAGCGTTTGAATGGAGATTTTCTGAATTCTATGCAAATTAGGTATGACATTAAAGCGACGAGTCCAAGCGATCGACTCGGACAAGTCCTCAGAGGAATTCCTCCGGTGCGTGTCATCCGGCATTTCTTCGTTCCTTCAAAAATGGAAGAAAAACCGTGGTTTTAACATATTCTGTCATATTCCTGGACAGGCTACGCCCACAATCGACACGAGTGACTTGTCACGCAATAGTGTGTACATATGGTAAGTTCGTAATAAATTTTTTAAAAACTGTTGCCGACTAATGGAATGTAACTAACGACACGTTTCCTGACGTCGCCTCCTACACGACTCCCATGACCCACTTCAGCGCTGTGGACTAACGTTTTCACGTCAACGTCTAGGAGCTCATCCAGATCCACAAAAGCCCACAGTGAAGAGTTTCCCAGCACCATTCCGAGCCACAGAACCATCTTTGTGAACCGTTCTCGCTGCTCCAGAGACCCCCCCCATCTGCCTCCGTCCCGCTCCACCCCCCCGTCCCCCCTGTCCGGCTTCACACTGCTCCTCTGTCCGCTCGCTCCACTGATATATGAGTCAAGCTTTTTCCAAACCTGCTCGTAAAGGCACCAAAGAAGCTGCAGCTTCGGCTGAATGCGAGTCACGGAGCTTTAAACGCACTACAGCTGTTTGATCCTCGCTGCCAATTGCGTGTCACATTAGAGCGGCTTTCTACCAGCGGATACCTTTGAAGCATCTCATCAAAAGCGCGGAACTCTCTGATGAGGCCATGAGGAGACTGTGGAATCGGCATGGGGGTGGGGGGGGGGGGGCTGGTGGTGTAGCCAAGAATGGATTTCAGGAGAGGGATGAGGAAATCTGTTCAATAAAATCAGTGCGTAATCTGAACGATTATACTGAATGACTGAGTGCAAAGTGCTCGTGGATGTTGGTTGGAAGCCAGACAGCAGCAGAATCATGACTTACTAACAAACATTTTTGTGTTAATAGGTGTAGGAAATAAAACTCCTTTAATGCAGTTCCACTGAAAAGCATTAAAAATGACATTTTAATCCTGTTTCTCACCAGAGCCAATCAAACCTAGTCTGGTCAAGTCTAGACTTGGTGTATGTCCTGAGTGGACTCTCCTGTTCTCTGTTTAGCTTTCCATTAGTTTTGTCTATTTAAATCCTCCTTTGTCTTTGCCTTGGGTTTCCCGTGTAGCTTCTTTTCTTGTGTAATCGATCATGGATCGTCATAGATTTTACCTGCGTTTTCTCTTGGCCCTGATTTATAGATTTACCAACAATAAATCCATATAAACCGTGCACTTGTATCCTGCCTCATTCACTACATACACATTTACACAATGTTATTTGACATGTATATAATCTGCTGCGCTGTTTGTTTATGTTAAAGCATATGATAAATTAATTATAAAACATTTCAACCTGAAATTCACCCCACTAGCTAGCTATGCATCTCACTAGCTATACACCTCACTAGCTACGCACCCCACTAGCTAGCAGCTGAAAAACATTGTCAGTTAGCCTGCTTACTCCTGTAATCTAGCTAATCAGCTGACGTAAATAAATCCTGAGAAACACCAAGGACACTCTAGTGTAATGCTAACAGATTTCATTCTCATTTTTAAAATTTGCGTAATGCTAACCGGTCCCTGATTAGCGACACGAACATTTCGTTGTACTACCACAGAACAGCCCTACTGGCCTGCATTCCTGATTCAAAATGATGCTAGTCGGTTTTCGTACGTGTGTCATGCTAACCAGCCTCTGCTAGTGGTCCTTTTTGATTTGCGTTATGCTAACTACTGGCTGTTTTACATGATTTGCTGCACTGGGCTTAGCATGTCTTTTTTCAAACGCTAATATTCCTGTTCAGCACGTTTCGTTTGTTTAACGTTAAATAGTTTTGCGAAATGTCAACTCATCATTGTTCATACAAACCTTCAGTTTTCTCTGTGTGTGTGTGTGTGTGTGTGTAAGGACAGATAAACGAGCGATTTTGTGGTATGTATGTGAAAGGTCATAAAATATTCCTGAGGCCGATTTCAGATATAAGACACATTTATTAATATTTATTATTATTCTTGTGGCGCTGCTGTATAATCTCCTCCATGAGTGGTGAGCTTGAAAATGTATTAAAATAAATAATCAATTATTAAAGGAAAAACTAATGTATAAGTCTTAAACAAACACTTGTTTAACACTTATACTATTATTATTATAATAGTAATTATACTATTACTATTGTTTAACACCTTATTATTAGTGACTTATTTATTTACTTACTTACCTATTTATTTATGTTCACATGTATTCACTTACCTATTTATTTATTTATTTATGTATCTATCTACAGCCCCCTCCGAAACTAATGGAACGGCGAGGCCAATTTATTTGTTTTTTGCTACAGACTGAAGAGATTTGGGCTTGAGATCAGAAGATGGGTATGAGAGGAGTTTAGAATTTCAGCTTTTATTTCCTGGTATTTTTATGTAGACATTTTAAACGACATCGGACATTTTGTATCAGAACCCCCGATTTGTATTGTATTGTTTTATGTTGTTTAACACGTCCAGATGTAAACACCAGGAAATAAAAGCTGAAATCCTAAACTCTCGTATCATCTCCATCTTCTGATCTCAAACCCATATGTCTTTGGTGTACAGCACACACTAATATACTGACCTTGCGTTCCAATAGTTTCGGAGGAGACTGTAGCACAAAGTAACATCTATATCTATATATAATTATGTGAAGATCTGACGGTGGAATGACAGCGGTGGTGTTAAAAGCTCTGAAGGATGCACGAGCACCGACTCGGTCCGATACGTCTTGTTGTGGAATCTTAACCTCCCGCTTCAGCTGTTATGTGGAGTAAAGGCCACATATTCCCACCATCGCACTGCTGGTCCCGGGTGAAGTAGAGGACGTGTAGTGATCCGGCAACGTTTCACCAGCGGCCCTCAATATGTGTGGAAAAATGCCCCGGGTGCACCGTTAACCCTCGCCCCCTCCCTCCTGTTCCTCCTATTGTTATGAACTGGATTTTAAATGAGACCCAAGACTGAAACTGAGTACTGTGAATTGAAAAAAAAAGGTTATACGCCATGCTAATAATTGATAAAAAAAAATTAGCTAAAAAAAAAACTAAGAGAGAAAGATGGTCATTTTGCGTTATCTTGGCCCCGACATATTAAAATCGTCTTATTAATATTAATTTCTGTACTTCTGCCTTTTTATTGTTGATTTGCAACACGAGCATTTCGTACACGCGTAATGCTAGCTACTGCCTATTATTCACGATTAGCAATGCCACATTTACGAATATTTCGACAGACATAATCTCGACATAATTCGTTCTAGAAATAAACGCGTACAAATTGGCAAAACGATCTGCGAATTTTACTCGCAGAGATATTATTCTCTGCAAAATGTTCGATTTGCTGTAAAAGCTTTGATTCACATACAGGCAAAACCAGCACATTTCATAAATCTAACACTAAATGCTGAATTTCATTCATGTAATGCTAACCAGCCATGTCGGATTTTTATTACTTTATTATAATAGTTGCGTAATTCAATTATTGGATAATTTACAGTTTGTTTGCAAATTAGCATTTCTTCACTAGCTTTCATTCACATTTTGTCATACTTTAGACGAAAGTCCTGATTCGCATAACGCTAGTTAGTCTCGGCTAGTTTTCGTGTGCGTGATGCTAACCAGGCATGACTAGTATTCAGTCTTGTGTATCACTAACTACTGGCTGTCTTTTCTCACTCTTCACTGCATAAACCCTGAACACTAGTGTGTGTGTGTGTGTGTGTGTGTGTGTGTGTGTGTGTGTGTGTGTGTGTGTGTGAGGAAGTATAAAGGAGAGATGTGTGTGTGTGTGTGTGTGTGTGTGTGTGTGAAAGATCATTAAATATCAGAGTTGGACTTTTTTGTAGGGTATAAGCCACATTTTCTTGGAAGGTAAACACGCCACATTCCTCGCAAACACTTGCAGCCAACCACATCCTGAAAGCTGCGCCACATTTGTCATTCAAACTGCTGTGTTGTTCTTGCTCTGGGCTTTTTTGTATTGTATTTAAAAAAAAAAAAAAGAAAAAAAAATCTCAGCCCACATCTAATCAGGCAGGTCTGGTGTAAACAGCACTGTACCAGCACCCTCTGCTCTGCTTTCCTTCTCTCTCTCTCTCTCTCTCTCTCGCTCTCTCTCTCCCTGCTTCATTCCTGCGCTCTGTCTCACGGCACCACGCAGCGCTCCTGGCCTTGGATCACTTTAGAGAAAGTCGGCTTTTACAGCTCTGCTGACGTCAAAGGCATAACTCACATACTGGGCAGGGTGCGACGCCTTCCAGACTCGCTCTACAGCTCCTGCACCACAGAAACCGAGGAGCAGATCTGCCAAGGAGCAGAACGGAGCCCCTAGTTCTTCCTTTTAAAAAAAAAATTCATTAACTAATTTATTTCATCAAAAAAATGACATCAATCACCATCCTCTCTTTTTTTCTCTTAAAAAAAACAAAAACACAGCTTGTCTTCTGCCTACAATGTGAACTCCTCTGTCCTGAAAACATACAGCTTTATCTCTGACTGTTACATACAGTAGCGCTGACACTGGAGACTCCTTCCATAAACGTCACGCGTTTTTAATTTGTCTACGTACTGTACGAGTAAAAACGATAACGCAATAGAACCTGCTCAAATTTTTACTCCGAGACGACAAGATAGCGGTTTGTTAGCTACGATTAAAAGGATTGTTTGTTCGTCCGATGCTTGCGCCTTTATTTTTTGCGTTAAAGCATCCTTGTGCATTTGCGACACCGTTCGATCCTGACTTCGGAAAACGTAAAAGTTACAGCGTTACCTCTGACTGTTACATAGCGTCGACACTGGAGACTCCTTCTGTACACGTTACAATAAATTACAAAAGATTTCACCGTATCAGTGTTTACGCACGTTTTTTAATTCATTTAACGAAGTCCCCATGAACGAGCTGTTACTATACATATGATAATGCATTATAACCGGCTCTAACGTTGTATTTGTAATTAGGTTACTATGCTATTTCGATAGGTATTTGTTAGCTACGATGAAAATGATTTTGTTTGTTTGTTTGTTTGTCCGACGTTTGCGCATTTAGTTTGATCGAAGCGCTTTGTGCAAAAATCATTGTTAAGCTACGTAATCTCTACGTAATAAACGAGTACGCAAAATAGCTCGGACAGTCCAATTAGAATTGTCCACATTACTTTTTACACTAAGGAAAGAATTCTACAAAAGGTAAAGATGATTCCATAACGTTCCAGCGTATAGCTATATGGTTGTTTACATTCAACGATAGGCTTTCCGCGTTTCTTCAGTGCCAAACTAAAGAAGTGAATTTAAACATCCGATTTTTTTTTTTTCAGTGCTCGGGTAGTCCTGGGGTTTGAAGTCTTCTGTGACCTTCTGACCCATGACCTTAAGCACATGAGATACAACCCATAAAAGGCTCAGACGTTCTTGCGAGGTGAATCTGACTCGTTTAATGAATCAGATGGTCTGAAACCAGCAAAGTGTTCATTTATTCAAGGACATGTGTAAACGCTGCTCATGCCATCTTTGGAAAGGAAAACACACTCTGTCACGGCCTTATTATGAAGAGTATACTTCATTCAGTTTATTTAATTCAGAGAATCTGACTCGGATGGGTTGCCAGAGCCAGAGCAACGGACACAGGGCTGTTTGAGAGTCGATGCAGATGGAAGTTCTGAGAAATGCGAAAACGGATATTCATCTCGTTTACTATAAAATGCCTCCAGATCAACGGCTCAGTCTAAAGCGAGAGATCAGAGGAAGGATGGATTCGGATGCCAGATCTCTTAACTGATATTCATTCCAGCGTTGAAGTCAACCTTTCAACACAACACAATCTGAAAGTGGGTCCAGACAAGAAATTTTTTTTTTCTTATACATGTATATATATGTGTGTATATATATATATATATATATATATATATATATATATATATATATATATAACTGAAAGATTTAGCGTGCTTTCACCTAGTCCATTACAATCTAACTCTCGGTTCGTGTTTTCCTCTTTGATGTGGGTTGCGTGGGCAGGCGAAATCAAGTCCAAGACTACACGAGTGGCGAAGCTCTAGTGTGGTGTGAGAGAATGATCCGATCCAACCGCACAAAATGAACCAAAAATCCTCAGCCCTGTTATTAGACTGTTAAAATACTTGAGCAAAATCGGTATTTTATTACGTACGCCTCACGTTCCGATGAAAGTCAAAACGTCCGACTTAAGTGTACAGAATATGGTTCTCTGATGTTAGCTAAACTCATCACACTTTGAAGAACGTGTTCCTACTAAACAATGCTCATAATTTGGTGCCGTTTCGTGTCGTTTTCTGTAATGAATGGACATACGATACATCTTTCGCTATGTGTCTTGGGAAAGTTTAAATGTCTTTGCGAAATGGAAAACGAAGCGAGTGATCGCTAAGCTGCAAAATCGATCACCGGTGACTGAGTTAGCACAGCAATGACTCATTCGGGTCATTCTATTCATTTAATAGTTGTTTATTTACTCGTTAGTGAATATCAGGACATACGTTTAGCGGAAGAGTTTTCACCTAGTTCTTTCTCTGCCGTGTCGACATTAATGTGAGGAAATGCCTGATTACGGAGAACACATTAGCACACAATGCTTCTTCCACTAATGCTAGGAGCAAACACTAACCACCACATTCCTCTAACAAACACTAAACACACACTCACACAAACACACCTGAACATGCCAATAAACACAGAAAATAAGTGCTAATGAATGAATACATGTGTGGAAAACTGGTCCAGCGTCCTCCGCACACACACACACACACACAACACATCTTTCACTCCATATATGGAGATAAGAACTGGCTGAAAAGGCCGTACATGGGAATGTGGGCGTGACTTCGTGTCTAGTGTACATAGGAAAGTCCACAAACAGAGAGAAGGTTATCTTCGGTATTCATACACACACCATTAGTGTCATATATTTATTGTTAGTTAGTTTGCGCTAATCTTACAGGAAAAACCCATGTTCATAAACGCTCTCACTGCTAATACTACTCAACAAGCTAGCGTAGGCTAGCCTGACAGGATCTCTTCATATATAATGGTAGTAACACTGCTAAAACCAGCTAATGTGACAGGATCTCGTCACTGATAAGGCTAGTTACACTGCTAAAACAAGGATCTCTGAGAGGATTTTATAGTCTTAATAGTCTCACATTCTCACTGCTAACATTAACTAGCTAGCATTCGCTAACCCAGCAGCATTTCTTTTAACTAATGCTAGATCGATGGCTAATTTCTAACAGGAGTTCTGAGAGGATTTTGAAGTCATATTTATATACAGTATGCTTTATATTCTTATCTATTAATGCTAGCTACCTGATTTGAGCTAACCTCAAAGGAGTTCCTCATCGCCAATCTTTACTGATCAATCTTGACAGGATTTCTGAGAGGATGTTGACGTCATGTTAATCAATAGTTATAACGATCACTACTGCTAGCTAAGTTGCGCTAATATCATCACCTAAATTGACTTCTGAGGTGTTTGTTAAGCCATATGAGCTAACATGAGAAAACCTGACAGGATTTTGAGCTCTTATTTATTTACAGTAGGTTTATATTTTTAATGCTAGGTGCTTGGTTCATCTCTGCTGATAAATCCTGAGAGGGCATTTAAGTCATGTTTATAAATATTTACAATATATGTATATGTTGACTGCTTGCTAACATGCTAATCTGACAGGATTCCTTCACTAATGCTAGTCAGCTCTCATCTCATAATCTTTATTGCTAGCTGAAATGAGCTAACCTGATAGAATTTATAAATATTTATAATGAACATTGCTAACTAACATGAGCTTGTTTGAGAAGATGTCTTAACTGCAAATGCTAGACAGATGGCTAATGTGAGCTAATATCACCACCTGACATGACATCTGAGGTGATTTTTAAGCTTTTTTTTTTTTTTTTAAACAGAAATATTATCGAGAGGATGTTGAAGTCATATATATGTTTATATTAATTAGTAATGCTAGGTAGGTGGCTAATCTTTGCTGCTAAATCCTGACAGGATTTCTGAGCAGTTGCTGAAGTTCGCTGCTAGCCAATGTGAGCTAATTTGACAGGATTTTTTTCCCTTTGATGCTAGTCAGTTCACTAACATGACTTCCTGACATGCCTTCTGAATGCTTTATAAATATTTTACAATGCTTATTGCTAGTTAACGTGAGCTAATTTAACTGGATTTCCTGACTGATTATGATAAGTAGATGGCTAATGTCTGATTACGTCTGAGGTGATTTCTTCAATACGTTCATAAACATTCATCATCCTCACTGCTAGCGCACATAGGCTAATCTGACAGGATTTCTGACAGGATTTTGAAGTCATATTTATATACAGTGTGTTTATATTTTTAACTCGTAATGCTTGCTAGATGGCTAATCTTTGCTGATAAATCTTCACAGGATCTCTTGAGATTGCTGAGATGATATTTATAAATATTTATACTGTTCACTGCTAGCTAATATGTGCTAGCATCACCCCCACTAATGCTAATAAGATCATCTAACATGACTTCTGAGGTGATTTTTTTTACCTTAAATAAGCCGACACGGTTCGGACTTTTCCCTGCAGGTAGCCACCATTATGTGTGTGTATGTGTGTGTATGTGTGTGTGTGTGTGTGTGTGTGTGTGTGTGTGTGGGTATGTGTTTGTCTGAGAGAGATGTTTGTGTGTGACGTGTGTGTGAACCTGCCAGACCACTTCATTTCACTTCTGTATTATTCCAGCAGATTCCTCTGCAGTGTGATCACAGGTTTCTTACCGTCCGTGATGTCAGCATATTAATTAAGCTCTCTGGAGTAAACAAGTTAAATATCCACACCTGTCTTTCTCATACCTTACTGCTCAAAACACTAATTAGCACGCTGAAACTTCCTAACCTGAATTCTTCCTGTAAAGTTTCCTGTACTGACAATTTCTTATCTAACAGATCAGTTTATGTAATTCGAAGCCACATTGCTACATTCCTGGCCTCATTCTTTATAAACACTGCGACTTTTAAAGGCTGCCACAGTCAGTGAGGATAAAAATGTTCTAAATCCGAAAAAAATGACATCATAAATGCCCGAGTTGTATTTTAAAATGCGAGTGTTTAGTTTGAGTAATTGGCCAGTTTTTGAACATATCTGTAAAAACATAGGCTAGATGTTAACAATGATGCAGTGTGTTGAACGACAGTTCATTTAGAATTTGTCATAGTTTTTAAAGATATTTTTCGCCTGTCGTTTGCGCAAATCCTAAAACCTCCGAGACTTTATAGCTAGCCTTGACTTGTCCAAGTGTGTAACAACGATAAGAAAGCAACGTGACTTTAATGAGAACGTTAGTTTCGAGGTTCAAGCTCAGAGTAGCGTCAAATTAACACATGAGGCGAATGACAGAATTACAGGAAGTTGTGTAGTAGCAGGGCTGCCGTAAACACTGCCGTAAATACAACCGCAAACTCTACCGTAAACACTGCCATAAACACTGCCATGAACACTGCTGTAAACACTGCCGTAAACACAACCGCAAACCCTACCGTAAACACTGCCATAAACACTACGGTGAACACTGCCATAAACACTGCCGTAAACCATTGCTGTAAACACTACCATAAACACTACTGTAAAGACTACTGTAAACACTACTTTAAACACTACTGTAAACACTACTTTAAACACTACTGTAAACACTACCGCAAACCCTACCGTAAACACTGCCATAAACACTACCATGAACACTGCCGTAAACACTACCATAAACACTGCCATAAACACTACCATAAACATTGCCGTAAACACTACTGTAAACCAAACACTACCATAAACACTACTGTAAACACTCCCGTAAACACTGCCATAAACACTACTGTAAACACTACCGTAAACACTGCCATAAACACTACTGTAAACACTGCCGTAAACTCTACCCTAAACACTGTAACAACGCTCGTATTACTATTGACGCGGAAATGAATAACATACATCACAAAACTGTGCCTCATAATATGCTACATGATTTAAAAATGATTTTAGAGAGAATATATAAAGTCTGTGTGTGTGTGTGTGTGTGTGTGAGAGAGAGAGAGAGAGAGAGAGAGAGAGAGAGAGAGGGCCTGTGTGGATGTTGTGAAAGCAAAATAAGCTTTGCTTGGGACGTAGGCCAAATCAAACAGCAGCTAAATCGCCTTGTCACTCACACACACACACACACACACACACACACACAGACACACACACTTCATCAGTGCACCTGAGGTGGGCTTATACACTCCTCCAGTTTTTTTTGACGCACAATTTTGTGTGTGTTTGTGTGTGTGTGTGTGTCTGTTTTCCTCCATGAGGAATGGCCATTCACGCTATACAGGAAGTGAGCTGGCTGAGGGGCGGCGACTGACGTCAATGACCCGCAAAACAGGAAGCAAAACATCCCACAATCCTTCACTCCCCTCAACTCAACTCTCAGATCGTTGACTCTACAGTGGCCACCTCCACCTGGGCTGATACACTCATTACTGTACACACACACACACACACACACACACACACATACACATAGACACACACACACACACATCTCATACCACTAGCCATTCACACACACACTGCTTTATGCTGTGGTCTGCTGTGTGACATCATACACACACACACGCAGGCGGTGGATCCGAAACACTTACTAACGTATGTTAAGAAAGCTGTTTTAATGCCCACTAAATGACTGAAAATGTGCTGTGTCCCTACACCTTTCCCCTCATTATTATGCATTATGCAGATTATATGCAAATTAAAAACCACACACATACACACACACACCCACACACCCACCTCACATTTATCCTAAGGTTAACCGTTAGCAAACTAGCACGCATTTCTCACAGGTCGATGTGAGGGGGATTTCAGTATCGAGTATCGGTCTCATTTATCCAACACGGCAAAATATAACGTTGCCATAACAACCATCTGTTCGTCGCTAACATTGGTTACGTTAACTAGCTGGTTAACTGGTTAATCGAGCAGGGTCTGTGTCTAAAAAGTTTCCTGTTACCAGATTTTTGTGTTCTAATAATTTGCCAGACATTGGTGGATAGGTGGAAAGCACAATTAGTGACATCACTAACTGAGCTCGTATGTAGCAATCATGGGTGTCTGTGTGCTCATGTATGTGGAAGAGGGCAGGCAGTGCTTTCCTCCAAGTGTAATGTGTAAAGCCTTTTGGACCAGAACATGAGGGTTTATAGAGTGTGTGTTGTGACCCCCCCAAATCAGTTTTATCCCGAAGTACTGCAAATGGCTGTCTGAATTTATTATTTTTTTAAATGTGTGAATTCAGTGCTAGTGTTATGCTAACAATAACTAGCTAGCTTTACAGGAATTTTTCACATAGTCTTTTGGTCATTGAGAACAAATACCGACTTAAACATAACGTAACAGCTTGTAAGAGTCTGGTCATGCTAACGGATGCCTAGCGTCCGGGATGTTTATCAAAATTTTAGTAAGAATAATGAATCCCAAAACAGTTCATACAAGATTATTTTGTTTTTAACAGAAAGTTAGTGTAGCGTAGCCACCTTTTACCTGATAGTGACGCTCTGTTTAACGGAGGCTGCATGCTAACTGGAGATCTCCTGTAAAAATAAAACAATACTTTGCACATCTTAATTGTAAACACTAAAAAAAACAAAAAAACACAAACCTATCAGTCTCTGAAACATTAGCTGGCAACCTTAACGCATGGCTAACCTCCACGTCTGTAACTAGCATCATTTCCCTCAGCTAGCATATTGCTTTATTCCACGCTAGCTCAAGTTGAGCTGTTAGCTTGAACAAGGGTTCTCATGCTACGTTCATTACAAGTGGGATCTCTGAATTTCTTGAATCCCGTCTCGGCGAGTTCTCAAGACCGCAGATTAAAGAAAACGGGCACTCGAGATAAATTAGCGCTCGTTCCATTTTTGTGCGCTAGTGCTACATTTATTTCAAAAGTCCAACTTGGAGAAGTCATAGCTCTTGAGATGTTTCGACGTTCTGAGCAAGAATTTAGACTCGAAGGGGCGTTACAATGGAATTGTAACTCTTCAGAGTTTTACGTAACGTATAAACGTTCTTGGAGTTCAACTCCACCCACTGCTCTTCCATAAACTAGTGATTACTGCTGATCCCACCTACTGAGTTGATTGGCAGATGAAGTAAAAACCAGCAAAGAAATTCAATAGCCTTCTGAAATGTAATAAATTGATAAACAGCATAAACTGTATAAACACATCTATACTCAGTCGTATCAGATTTACAGATGTGTAATGAATATATTACATAACGACCGGTCACTGACCAATTAGGTTTCGGCTTCGGGCATCTTCTCTGATGGTATTTGATTAATAATGGAGTTGATAAGTGTAGTTAAACTTCTAACACTTAGCTGAGTGCTCCCTCTAGTGGACGCTTTTTCCACTGCTCTGTTTCAGAGGAAGTACGTACTTGCTGGAAGGTCCAGGCACATTAGTCAAAACGCTGAAGTTACTCCTGACCGTACGCAGACTGGCGAGGACCTGCAGTTCAAGAAGAAAAGATTAATAGATGCTACACACACACACGCACACAGAGAAAACACTGAATGTGATCCAGTTGTGATGTGTTTACCTGAGCGAACGGTGTGACAATGAAATCTTCACCGTGTCTGATGGAGTAAAAAAAAAGACTGATATAAATATTCACACATGAGAAGAAAAGCACACGACTTATAAAGTCAAGGACAGACAGACAGACAGACAGGTAAGAGGGTGTATGAATAGATAGAGGGATTCGATTATGGATGGACAGATACCGACAGGTAGAAGCTATAGACAGACAGATAGAGACAAGGAGGCAAGATACAAATAAAGAGATACAGACAGACAGATACAGAGTGGCAGAGAGACAGACAGACATAGATGAAGAGATAGGCAGGTACAGACAGACAGACAGATACAGAGTGGCAGAGAGACAAACAGACATAGATGAAGAGATAGGCAGGTACAGACAGACAGACAGATACAGAGTGGCAGAGAGACAGACAGACATATATAAAGAGATAGGCAGAGACAAACAGACAGATACAGAGTGGCAGAGAGACAGACAGACATAGATAAAGAGATAGGCAGAGACAGACAGACAGATACAGAGTGGCAGAGAGACAGACAGACATAGATGAACAGATAGGCTGGTACAGACAGAGAGACAGATACAGAGTGGCAGAGAGACAGACAGACATAGATAAAGAGATAGGCAGAGACAGACAGACAGATACAGAGTGGCAGAGAGACAGACATACAGGTGCAGCCAGACGGCTGTCTCACAGCGCAGTGTGGCGCACGTTACTCACAGTTCTCCCATGATGGACGAGTTGCGTGAGGTGGATTTGGGCGAGAGTTCGTAGTCGCTGTCAGAGCGGTACAGGAACGACTCTCTGCGCTGACCATGAGGGAGAAGCAAAGCAGAACCGGGAGAAACCTGGAGTTCCACAGGACTGCACGGACCGTTCTCCACCTCCAAACTACACACACACACACACACACACACACACACACACACACAACACACACGCTATTAACCCTCATGTTCTGTTCAAAAAGGCTTTACACATTACACATGGAGGAAAGCGCTATCTGCCCTCTTCCACATACATGAGCACACAGACACCCACGATTGGCTAGTGCTCTGATTGACAGGGGAGGGAGAGGTGGAGGGGGAGGAGCATACCAGAGTTCAAACAGGGTAAACACAACACGAGTGGTTCTTGACTCAGGAAGGAACCACAATGTTATGTTTGAGGATGTAGGTTAAAGGGGCACTAGCGCAAAACACACACACACACAAACACACACACACACACACACACACACAAACACACACACACACACCATGACATAAGACACAGTTCAAGTGTTGAGCAACACAGCCTCCTCCTCACACTTATACAGATCCGTGTGTGTGTGTGTGTGTGTGTGGTACCACCAGGCCGTAGTTACGCCAGAACGTGCACGGTCATTGTAACTGGCAGAAAAGCGTCCCCAGAGACCGGGTGACCAGAGGACACGACACACCCGAGTCACCCTGACTGACACCACACTGTTTTATATTTCACAACCTCCGAGTTCACGTCATATTCATACAGCGCGATAATCACCAGCTGCCGCTTCAGAAAGGTCTCTGTATATTTACCAAATGTGAAAGTATTGGCCCCCTGGCCATGTTTTGGGTTACAACAAATTTGCCTCATGCTTAATATTTCTCCAAGTGAGGAAGATGTGTACCATTTTAACATTAAACAAGCTCACACACTCGAAAACCTACAGATATAAACTCCTGCTACTTTCATATGCACCTAACACATACCAGAGGGTTCCAATACTTTAATCTCATATTTACAGTACAGAATTGATCCAGCAGTTTGCGAACTCGATTGTGTGACAATGTCCACTTTTATATATATATATATATACATATATATATACATATATATATATATATATATATATATATATATATATATATATATATATATATATATATATATATATATATATATATTCTTCGCTCAACATATTCTACCGTGAACAATGTTCCCCAGCTGACTAGCTCGTGTAGCTAGGTTAGGTTAATTATCTGATGTTGAGTATCCAAGTTTCCTAGAAAGTTATTATCTAATATCAGGCTAATATTACTGTGTATTTTAAGCCACTAAAGCAACGAGCCAACATGAGCATTCTGTTTTATTGTGTAAATAAAAGCAGTCAAGACAGAAGGAGTGGCTAGTGGTGATGTCACATGATCAGCATAAGCTCCGCCTTTATTCATAACTTACTCAGGAATGCCTTTCTGTCATATCAAAAATCTCATAATAATTAATTGCCTGTTATAATATTTTAATATCCCAATATAAACTTTATTTGATCCTCAAGAAAAATTTTATTTTTATCCTGAGGAAATTGTTAAATATATCATTGCCACCTCATTTTTCAAA